>NC_082695.1:42943442-43214936 GCF_949987515.2 Delphinus delphis | reverse complement strand
AATCCTTATCCTTGGTAAAACCAATAAAATCTTTAAAATTTACTCAGTTGAATTTTTCTTTGAACACCCTAGAACCTCTCGAGGGAGAGCAGCCCTGCTTACACTTTGTTTTCAGCCCAGTGAAACCCATTTCCATTTCAGAACTATAAGATAAAAAATTTGTGTTTCTTTATTTTTAAAATTTTTAAAATTAATTTTTATTGGAGTATAGTTGCTTTACAATGTTGTGTTAGCTTCTACTGCACAGCAAAATGAATCAGCCATACATACACATATATCCCCTCCCTTTTGGATTTCCCTCCCATTTAGGTCACCACAGTGCATTAAGTAGTTCCCTGTGCTATATAATATGTTCCCCTCAGTTGTCTATTTTATATATTGTATCTGTATATATGTATATATATATATATGTCAATCCCAATCTCCCAATTCATCCCCCCACCCACCCTACCACTTTCCCCCCTGGTGTCCATACGTTTGTTCTCTACATCTGTGTCTCATTTCTGCCTTGCAAACTGGTTCATCTGTACCATTTTTCTAGATTCCACATATATGCATTAATATATGATATTTGTTTTTCTCTTTCTGACTTACTTCACTCTGTTTGACACTCTCTAGGTCCATCCACGTCTCTACAAATGACCCCCCCAAAATTTGTGTTTCTTTAAGCAACTACATTTGTGGTCCGTTGTTTTGGCAACAATTAGTAGCTGATAGACTGGCATTAACCTGAATTCTTATAGCAATCAGTGCCCTTAGCTAAGTGGAGGAAGTGAGTGTTTCATTTGAACTGGAAAATATTGATTAAGATTTAGTAAATTCAATTAGCTAAAGATATACGATTTTTAGTCATTTTAGAGTGAAACACACTCTCCTACTGTGGAGCCCTGTGAGGTGATTTAGGAGTCTGTTAATTTGAGCGTGGCTGGTCCCAGAAGCAGTGTGCCTTTGGATACCCAAAGAGTGCTGAAAGGACCAAGATAATGAAGGAGCTGTCCAGCTATTCAGAAAATGATGAAAGGCAATATACAATTTGTGTTCCAGCATTACATATTGTTCATCAAGTTAAGTTTCAAATTGCTAATTGAGGTTAGTGTTTCTCTAAGTCTTTTAAAAAATTCCAATATATCAATACACTAAATACCCATTTTTCCTTTGTGAAAATTGAGGAGAGGTTTCCCAAAATGCCTGGAACATGAGTTTTGAAGTCAGTGAACTCTCAGTTTCAAATCTCAGCCCTACAATTTATTAACTTTGTGAACTTGGTGTGGTAACCCAATCTCTCTGAGCCTTGGTTTTATACTCTGCAAATTGTAAAGGAAGCCTTCCTGTTGGCTTATTGTAGAGATTAAATGAGATAAAGATTATCTGTAAAAGTTATCTGAGATTATCAGTAACATGGCATCATCTTTCACATTGGAAACCTTCCACATACCTCATCTTAGAAAGTTCTATGAATCCATAGAGGCTCAGGATTTAACTTGAAGCCCAAAACCTACACTAAAGTTTCTAGAGGAAGAAGACTGATCTGGCTGGGAAAATTATCCCTTACCTGCTGTTGAGGACTGAAGAATGTGATGCCCAGAAGTTAAGGCCATAGAGGCTGTCTTTTTTTCTCCTGGTGGCATCTACCTCCTGCTTTATTTTTGTCATTCTTTTTCTTAATAACATAAGGCAGTTACTGCTGTGGAATTTTGTGCCTTAAAATGACAGCAGCCTTAGGGAGCTAGCAAAATATTGGGATCTTGGATGAAAGAAAATCTCTAGGAGTCACCATTCTACCCAGAAGATGGGTTAGAAACCACAGTCAATCATATCTGATTTCTTTGGCTAAGTCACGTGTACCTCTAACTTAGAAAATAATTAGGTAATATTCACTAATTATTTTTTCCTAATCATCTATAACTAGGAACCAAAAGAGACTTGAGTGTAAAATTTTTGGTATCTATTAATTAATGACATTTAGTTTTCATTGAGCTTGTTTTTGGAAGGGACTGGGATTGGTCACTGTGAAAAGAGCAATGAACCAGAGATGAATAATCCCAAAATTTAATCTCATTTCTGCCATTTTATATATATAGAAACTCTCTCTATGTAAATCTCTATGTATCTCTAATGTCTTCATTCATAAAATTAAAATAAAATTATTTCCCTCTCAAGATTGCATGTGCAAAACTGTCTAGCATATAGTATATGTACTTTTCAGAGTATTTTCTCTACTTTTGCTTATAGAATGAAGAGTATAGACTTTAGTTCACAAATCCAGATCTGTAAGAAACACAACATAGATTTATTAACTTTTCAAATACTCATGTTGAACTCAAGAGTATTGTGTTTCTGTCCCCTCTAAGTAGTAGAAATTGCAGTCTGAGCCAATCCTCCAGGATTGCTCTTTCTGAAGCAATGAAAACTATTCTCCTCAGAACTAAACTGACCAGGTTTCAATCCTGGCTCCACCAGTAATCATTTCTAAGACCTTGGGCAAGTTATTTTACCTTTTTGTGCCTCAAGATATTCATCTGTAAAGTGATATAATAGCAATAAATCCATCATAGGATTTTGTGAGGATCAAGTGAGTTAAAACATGAAAAACATATAATGAGACTAGCACATAGTGAGCCCTTTAATAATATTTTTATTTTAAAATAAAATAATCTATTTTTAAATTAATCTATTTTTAAAATTACTGTAATTATTATTATTACTACCATGTTGACTGAAAGTTGGCAAAGTTAGGGTGGAGAGGGTGTGTGCAGGTCTGCATCTCAAATGTTGATTCTCCATATGGGCCTGAACTTTATGGTGAATTTCATCATTCCTTGTATGACCAGGCCCTCCTTACGTCTGGGATCTGTGTGCCCTCCCTGCCTCTCAGGCACACCCACACTTAATCCAGAGGGCACACCGAGACTGCCTGAGACCTCATGTGCCTGGACAGGCTAGGCAGCCAGTTCTCCTCTACCCAGATTCTGCTAATGATATCAGGCTCTCCAGATCACCTCCACTCAAAGGTCAGAAGGTATTTTCCTATGTGGTCTTCAAGAAGCCTTATTATTTGTATATTTAGACCTTCAATCAATTTAAAATTGATTTTTGAGTGTGCTGTCTGGTAGCGAGTGGAGATTACTGTTTTAAAAAATATGGATATTGAACTGACTCGGCACCATTTAGAAAAAGACCATCCTTTCCCCACTCAGTGCAATGTAACTATTGGTGATAAGTAACCATATACATGTGGTGATAAGTAACCATACACGTGGGCCTTCTATTCTGTTTCTAGTCTATTGGTCTTTTTGGCTATACTTGCACCAATACCACACTATTTTAATTGCTACAGTTGTGTAGAAAAATCTGATACCCAGTAGTAAGTCCTCTAAATTTGTTCTTAGAGGCCTGGACCATTCTTAGGCCTTTGTATTTCTTTATAGATTTTAGAATCCGCTTGTCAGTTTGCACACACACATACACACACCCCCCACACACAGAACTTCTGGGAGTTTGATCATAATTTATTAATGCCATAAATCAACCTAGAATGTATCTTTGCAGTAATGAATGTAATCCATGAACATGTTATATCTCTCCATTTACCGAGGTCTTTAAAATCTCTCTATAACATCTGTTGAGTTACAGTGTTTTCATTTAGTTTATTCCTAAATATTTGATGTTTTGGGTGCTGTGTAAAAATGTTAAAATTTCATTGTCAGTTTGTTGCTAATATATAAAAATACAGTTGAATTTTGTATAACATCTTGTATCTGGTGGCCTTGCTAAATCAACTTATTTCTAATAGTTGTCTGTAGATTCTTTTTGTGTTTTCTATACACACAATCATGTAATTTGCAATTAATAAGCATTATATGTTCTCCTTTTCTTTTCAGTCATATGTCTTTTATTCCAGTTTCTTGCTTTATTGCACTGATTAGGATCTCTAGTACAGTGTTAAGTAGAAGATATGTTTTGACATCATCTTCGAGTTCACTAATCTTGTCTTTTGTTATGTCTGCTGTTGTTAACTCATCTAATAAATTTTAAATATTGTTTTTTTCAAGCCCAGAATTTCTACTTGATTATTTTTAAGATTCCAGTTCTTTGATGAAATTATTCCTTCATCTATTTTTCTATCTTTTTCTCTGTTTACTGGTATATATTAATTACAGCTATTTTAAAATCTTTGTCTACTAATTTTAATATCTGGATATTTGTGAGTTTTTTTCTTTGTGTTCATTAAGTGGTCCTGTCTCTTGGCATTTCTAGTAATTTTTTAATATGGAATGATAGATGTTTTGTATAAAATAATTACAGAGGCTACAAATAATTTTACCTTTTTCCAAAGAAGAATAACAGTTTCCCCTTCTGAACAGGTGAGGTTAGGGAGCTAATCACCTAAGTCCAATCAGGAAATAGTTAAAACTGGTCTGTAGCTTTGGTAATAATACATTTACCTCTTGTTCACCCCTATTCTAGAATATAGCTCTGCAGGGCTTTCAAATATGAGACCTGTACAGTTATTGAGGTCCTTCCCTCTGACAGATTCTGAACTCTAATCCTTGTTTTCTCAATATCACAAAAGAAAATTTCACTCTGCTTCTGAGAGATCTGTGGCTTAGCTTTTTATTCTGCCACTCTGTGCACCGTCAGAATTCACCAAATTATCTAAGGAGGAACTTGCCAGAAGCTGGAGGCCACTCAGCTCTCCAATTTTATCACCCCAGCCCTGTAAACCCTTTGAAAGCCCTCATGGTTTCTCTCTACCCAGCATTAGATCTCTACCCAGACAGATCTTAGTTGCTCAGTCTCCGTCCCATACTCAGAAATGGCAGTACCTCGAGGGTAAAACTCACTACTGATGGCAGTTCTCTCCTCTGTGGAATCCTAACGGCCTCATGCTCTGTCACTAGCAGAAGATGACTTTTGTATGCTATAGAGCTTTTCTAGTTGTTCTCAGTGTGTGCATTGGCCTGCCACAAACCAAGTCACACAACTTATAGACACTTCTAAAAAAGGAGGCTTCAGGCAAGATACTTCCTGTGGAAGAGTGATGAAAGTGACATAACCTCAAACTCTAAGGATAAAGAGGACTGTATAACTCGGGGTCTGGCCACTGTGAATGATCACCATAGATCTCTACCCAGCTGATGTCATGTGAACTTGCATTTTTGGTGACCTACTTCAATGCCTATATAAAAGTTTATGTGGGGATTGGACTAAAATCTACTTTGTTTTCTCCCTTCTCTACTTGTCTCTTAAGGAAGTATTGTCCTAAACACATGTCCCATTGCAGTTTCAAATGGCTAATTAATACGGATGGCAACAATTTCATCTGAGACACAGCTCTCAAATTGGTAGAATTTACTAATTAAAATTATTTAATGCTGTTGATCCTGCACACATTCTTTTTCTCGAAGTCATTCATTATTATACATTTTACCCCATTTTATCATCTCCCCCCAAATTCTTCTCTGAGCCAGATTTTGAAGGTTTCAGACAATCGGAAAACCTTTTATTCCATCTTTCCTAATCATAGTCAATTGAGATCATCTGTTTCTACGCGTCAGCCTTTTCTTAACTTTGGCATATTTTCATAATTATTTTTTGTGTGTTCTATGTCCCACTTTTGAACTATGCAATTCTGACTGCCAGGGACATTGAATGATACCAACTGTACACACAGGCTGGCTGTCCAAAGCAATTCCTGTATAATTCTTTCCCATAGCATTACATCTTAGCATAGTGCTAGCAAGTAAGAAGTAGATGTATAATGCCTATTAATGCCATTTGAGGAGAGAAGTCAGCGTCCGTGCAGATGAGGGATGAACGCTGATCCCTAAATGAAGTGTTGGTGCAGCCAAATGCTGTGACAGCATTGCCTTACAGCCGATTTATTTATTTATATGCATTTTAAAAAATTACTTATTTATTTTTGGCTGTGTTGGGTCTTCATTGCTGCATGAGGGCTTTCTCTAGTTGCGGCAAGCGGGGTCCACTCTTCATTGCTGTGCGCAGATTTCTCATTGCGGTGGCTTCTCTTTGTTGCGGAACACGGGCTCTAGGTGTGCGGTCTTCGGTAGTTGTGGCTCCCTGGCTCAGTAGTTGTGGCTCACGGGCTTAGTTGCTCTGCGGCATGTGGGATCTTCCCAGACCAGGGCTCGAACCTGTGTCCCCTGCATTGGCAGGTGGATTCTTAACCACTGTGCCACCAGCGAAGCCCCTTGCAGCCTATTTAAAAGGCATACCCGCCATGATATGATAAATTCCCCCATATTGGGCGATGCCACTTCACTAAAGCAGGGAAGGCCATTCATCCGAAAAAATATAGCCATTTGGGAATCTGAAAACTTTTGTTTGGATTTTAAGAGAAAAATCTACCCAAATTTACATGCATCTTAAAAGCAGGAGTTTGGCCTCTATCACTATCAGTGAGATAGTGATAAGTCAGTGTTTAGCTTCCATGTATAGGTGACTTTGGCAATGACCAGAGGCACTGTTAACCATATGTCTTTCATGTTCCAGGTTGGGCTGTAAAGACTGTGTCATCAGATAGCCCCTAGACACATTGTAGCACAGAGGAAATTTGTTCTTGGAATAAGTAGGGGTAAGTCTCTTAGGCCAGAGACTTAGACCAGAACATTGTTTAGGGAGTGTTGGATTTATATAAACAAATAAGTCAATATAATTCATCTTATAAAACTAGCAAGCCTCATTTTGCATTTATTTTTGTGATAGATTGTGGTAATTTAGGGTAAATTAGACTATTTACTTCAAAGTGTCAAATGTAATTATCACTTAGAGATTTTTCACTTTTAAGGGTCATAGAGAATACCTAGGACCTGGAATCATTTGTTCTCATCACTGTTGGCATTTTGCTTTGGGACTCTGCTGTGCTTTTACTACCAAATAAAAGGTAACAAATTTATGTCTTCTTTTCCACTTCCCACCCTCTACCTCCTCCAGGCTTGCCAAAGATATTCTTCACAGTCTTTTCAGGTAATTCAAGGCAAATAGAGATCTAAGACCCTGTCTCAATTGAGACTCTAATTATGATGATGTTTTAGTGGATTGCAAGCTGTCTCTACAACACAAATAGGAAACAACAAAGATGTTTCCAAATGACCTATAGCTCATCTACATCTTTGAATTTATGTATTTTTACTTCCAATCTGTGAAGCAGTTATCTGCTATTATAATTCAAATATAAATTAATTCAACCAGAGATTCACACTCCCTCTTAGAAGGCATTGCAGTTTAACGAGTAAATATGCATTAGCATGTCTTAAAACTGCACGTTATTGACCTGCAAGATAAGGGAACTATTATGACTGATTATGTAAATCCTCATTTGCAGATTGTCACCGTATTCCATAATGTCATTAATTTACATTAATGTCAGTCTTTCCTTACCAGGCACTTATTAATTAGCTGTTCCTTGACACTTATTCTAATGTAGACTTTTTGTGAGTCATTAAAGTCTTTTGTGTGGAGACCTCAGTGAAGACCTTCTCATTTGTGTGTAATTGACAAACCAGATGACAGCTTTTATTGTCGATCATAAAACTGCAGCCAATTCATGCGGGCACTGGATTTATGTTTTGAAACCTTTCATTTTAACGTTTTTGTGGATAAAAAGTTTAAATGCAGGTACATTTTATTTATTAGATGGTCTAAAATATGCCCTTTTCTGCAAGGTCAAGTTCAGATAACTTTTCTAACCAAATCCACAATAGCTTTTGAAGATTTTAAAATCACAAAACCTCCTCAGAAGCACTCACTCTATATGAATTCTCTGAAAAAGCCTCACATTTTAGGATAATTTTCTAAACTAGCATTTAGAAGTACAGATTTTCATGTGTTTCATACATCACCTAACTGAATTCAGCCCTCTGAGTATCCGGTGACTTTCAACATCTACCTCCTAGAAAAACCCATCATTTAGACTTGAATAATGCTTACCAACCAAGGGTACTCAAGGTCGCAGATTACCTCTGTTTTATCATTTGAACTAATTACTGTACCAATAATCACTATCACCCATTCATTTATTCCTCAAAAATATTTATTAAGAACCAACTCTACACCCACTACTACCTAGACTGCACTGAAAAAAAGAGATTAAAAAAAAAATCTCTGCCTACACGCAGCTTACTTCCTAAGGGGAAGAGGGGATAAGCAATAAGATGAAAATCACGTAGAACTTCAGAAGATAATAAAGTGGGGAGCGGTGCAAAGGAGGGGTAAAGGAAGCAAAATAAAGGCAAGGAGCAGGGTAGGAGTGAAGTAGAAATTTAAATTAAGGTGATCAGGGAAAGCATCCTTGAAATGGGGGTATTAGACAGAAGTTTGAGTACGAGGAGGGAAGATATTATGCAGATATCTCAAGGAAGAGAGGTCCAGGCAGAGGAAACTAAAGGCTGTGGAACTGCAAGAAGGCTAGTGTGGTGGAGAAGAGTGAGGAAAGGGGTGGTCAGGAGTCCTGTTCAGAGAGGTAGTGGGAGAGGCAGGAGGAGGGTGTCGGGCATTGCTTGCCACTGTAAGATTTTAGCTTTCACCTGAGATGGGGAGCTCTGGAGGGTATGGAGCAGAGCAGCGACAGAATCTGAATATACCAGCAGATTCTTTCTGGTTTGCATGTTAAATACACCGTGGAAGTATGTGGGTGGGCAAGGGCAAAAGCAGAGAGAACTTTTAAGAAGATATCACAATAATCCAGTCTACGACCAAGGGGGTAGTAGTTGATATGCTGAGAATAGGCCAGATTCTCAATACACTTAGAATACATAACATAATATGTATTGAATATAATATAATATACAGTCAGAGTTTGCTGATGTGTTCAGTGCTACATACAAGAAAGAAAGAAATCAAGGATGATCCAAGTTTGGGGCCTGAGCAGCTGGAACTATGAGATTGTCATTAACTCAGATGGAAAGAACCATCAGAGAAACAAGAGTTTGTTTTTAAAAATGCTAAAGAATTGATTCCCACCAGATATTTATTGGAGATGTCCAGACGTAGCTGAATATCCAAGTCCAGAGTTTAGAGAAGAGATTCAAGCTAAAGGGGTTCATTTGTGAATTATGAAGATACGGATGGTGTTTAAAGCCATAAGACAGAGAAGGATTAAGGGGGCGAGTATAGAGTAGAGAACACCCAAGAACTGATCTTTAGGCAGCCAGCAATAAAAGGTTAACAAGGAAGGGGAAGAATGAGTAAAGGAAACTAAGGAGGAGTGGCCAGTGTGGTGGGGAAAAGAACAGGAGAATGTTGTAGAAACCGGGTGGAGAAAGTGTTTCACTGGTGACAAATCAAGCAAGAAGATGATAAAGATTAACTGCTGGATTAAGTAACATGGAGTCACCGGTGACCTTGGCAAGAGAACTTTAATATAATGATGGAATAAAAGTCTGATTAGAGTGGGTTTCAGAGCAGCTGGGAAGAGAGGAATTGGAATCTGTGATCATAGGCAACTAGTTTGAGGAATTCTGTTGTAAAGGGAAGCGTACTGACCAAAATCCAAGGTAAGATTCAGTTGACTACAAGAAAGGGTAGGACTTTTGAACACAGACATTAATGAAATATTGTTGTTGACTTGTTAAGGAACATTAATATCATAGGCAGCTGTAACATGAATATTTCTCTTCTGAGATTCCTCCCATTCCCAGAAGTATGGCTTCTGGACATTTTTGGAAGCAACAGAGGCACTTAGATAAGAGGAGGTCTAGAAAAATCACTGAAGAGTTTGGGTCATGGACTTCCTAAATAACCACCGCCATATGTAAGAGTCAGAGGTCACCATCATCCTAGGTGTTGCTGTCAGTCAACAGTGGTTTAAAACCAAAGCCTTCATCTTTGGTTTGGTTTGATCACTGACTTGTAAAGTAAGCTTAGGTATCCTCTCAGGTTTCATTTCTTCCAAATTAAAATGAATGGCCCAACTAGATGGTTTCCGTGGTCCCTTGTGGGGCTAAGATTCTTTGATGTTGGATGTTAATAGCACCGTAGATTCCTAAATAGTGTGAACAAACTGCATTTTTACAGAATCTAGTGCTCTTTTCCTATTAGAGCTGGATCTTAAAATTATAGCAGCTGGAAAACGAATAGTCGAGAGGTGTTAAGGAATTTTTCCACTGCAGACTAGAAGCTGGAATTTGTCCTTGGGGCAGGCCCTCAATTTGTTCTAGGAGGAATCTTTTTGGTCCTAATCATAAATGTATAAGGTAAACATATTCATTTGCTTTTCTCCCCAAATTGCTGAGAAAGCCCCAAATAGGGGAGGTGGTCCAAACACAGGTGTTAAGACTAAGGTCCAGAGTATCAGTTTTAAAAGTTACTTCATCATTTTCATTGTATCAGGGCATCCTTGCATAGATTTTTACGATACCTGTTTTAATCTTCTTTTAACTAGGTTAGAAAATGGCAAAGGGGTTTTCTAGACTTGAGGAAGAGAGCCATAAGCAGAAGGCTTCCACTTATAAGAGATGAGCTAACATCTGTACTAGGCAAGAGACAACCGAAAGAAATTTGTAGAAAAAAGATGTGATCTTTTTGGATTCTCAGAAATAATAACGAAAGACAAATTCCCAGGAAAATTTCTTGGAATTTGAGTTTCTGTAGAAACTTCAGTAGAGTTTCTGAAGTCATTTCTTATGAGAATTGAGCATTTAGATTGTACGTTAAAGGAAATGGTAGCTACTGGGGGCTGAGTAGGTTGGGACATTCAAGTTTATTCCCGCTTGGGGCTCTAAATCTATTATTCACAAGATGGTATGGTTTGTAAAATAATTTAAAAACTGTTCATTGAAAAAAATGTCGATAAAACAAGAGTTTTGGGGGACTTCCCTGGTGGTCCAGTGGTTAAGAAGCCGCCTTACAATGCAGGGGACGCGGGTTCAATCCCTGGTTGGGGAACTAAGATCCCACATGCTGCAGGCAACTAAGCTGGCGGACCACAACTAGAGAGCCCATACCCCGCAACTACTGAGCCCACACACCCTGGAGCCTACGTGCCACAACTAAAGCAAGGGTTTTTGATAGACACTGTTCATTGTCTGTCCAGGATTTTTTCTCTTCTCTTCTTCCTCTTTCCTAACTGACCCTAAATATTTTGGTATTATGCCTATCTGAAAAACTCAGCTTCTCAGGATACTAGCCAAGGAAGCCATACAATGTGTAAGTGAACATCATTGAACAATACTTGTAGAAAAACTTACTAATGGAGAAGTACTTACATGGCATGGATCCTTTTGCATTTTGTCCTTTGCCTTTTGCCCTCCTACTCTTCTCATAACTAGAGGGACAGATGCCTGGCGATGGAGCAGACAGCTTGCAAGCATGAGAGTGGAAGTTATTCATTAATGGTGGAGAAGCAGAAGGAGAGGAGGGGTCTGGTTCCTTATGGCTTGTTGAGCCACCACGGACTTCCTGCTTCTGGCCATCTCATTGTGTGAGGAAAATAAACATCTATTCAGTTAAGACACACTATTTGTGCTTCTGTTACAAGAGCTGAAAAGAATCCTAATCGTTATAATTTTTGTTTTAGTGATTTTTTTTTTTTTTAATCTCCAACCCTCTACTTATTTCTTTTTCTTTCATTTCCAAAGGTAACAATCCCGATCTGGCATTTCTGATTTAAAGTTGTTTTCTATATTGTGATAGTAGATTTTCTTGCCCATCTTTATTACCCATAGAGGACCCCTTCATGGGTAATAGGAGGATGGCCCCCTGAGTTTGAAGAGCTCAGCTGCAGTATAAAACCAAGGTGACTTGCCTACCTGAGGGTTGTTTCCTACTTGCTAATTTCATTAGCTGTGTCACTGGACTGTGTGCAATGACTGGCCTGAGATGCACTTTACTACTATTTATTTTTCCTGGAGTCGCCATATTTATATGATAGTTGTTTTACCATCCATTCAAAGTTGTAAGGGGCTGCCTATCTAATTTGATTTCAAGAGCCATAATGCAGTTACATTCAAGTAGCTGTTAATATAAAAATGCATTATTTTCTAAGTAGATAATATGAAACCTTTGAGTTCATTTTTGGCTATTATTATTTTTATGTCAAAAGAAATATGTTAATGAGAAGAAATGGAGATGAAATAAGATTGAACCCATGATAGACTGATCTAAGTTCAACCTCTAAATTCTCAAATTTGGAGAACACTTGAATTCTTAAATAGCCTTTATCAATCAAGTTTCATCCCGTGTCATCACTAGAGGCCCCCTAGGAAACTAAGTGAGCTTGGAGTTCTTCTTGAGAATTTTGAACTCTCCAGTACATAAACTCCTTAAGGATACTATCCATTAAAATCATTTGTATAGTCCAAGTAATGAAACACAGCTTGGCATCCTGTTTTAATATGTTATCAGGGAACAACTGACAATTATCAATGGGCTAGATATCAATCTCTTTTTGTGGGTGGTTTTCTGAAATATATATTAGATTATGTTCCAAATCCTTTTTGAAAGTATTTAATAGTTGAATGCAATGGGATTATCCAATTGTAAGGTGAAATTTTGTGAAAATGAGCATTGTGATTTGTGTTTATCACTTAATTATTTTTAGCATCTATGTATAATCAAGACTGGCCCAAAGATAGATTCATCCCTCTTCTTCTTTCCCTAAGCTTCCCCCCCTCTAATTAGCTCCATAATCCTACTTACATCTCCTTGTAATAACCTGCCATCTGATTCCAGTTTTGGTTTCTTCCTAAAAATAAGTTGAAAATAAAATCTGATTCTTTATACACTTATTGTTGATAATAAATATACCACATTTTCTGTGGGAGAAAGGCATTGTGCTGACCTTGTGTTTGTAAAGAGATATGATATGGTCTCTCTTGAAGGGACTTGCAGTTTAATTAAAAGGAGAGGGTGATTACAACAGCTGTATAGATAAGTGACAAATAAGTTGTACAAAGCCGTCTCCCAAGATGACATTCTCCGTGTGTAATCCGAGGTCTCAAGTAAAGTGGGACTTAGATGTGCTTTGCAGGAAGTATATAAATATGAGACTAATAGGTGCAATGGTACTTTAATAGCAATGTTGATAGTGATAGTATCATTGAGTATTTACCATGTGCCAGATATTATATTAAGCATTCTACAAGGATTATACCTATCAAGTCCTCATCACAACACTATATTTTGGAATGAATTTTTATTTTAATTCCCATCTTAAAGAAGAAAATATTGAAGGTTACAGAGGTATCTGCCCAAGATTACCTAGCTAATCAATGGTGAATAAGAGATATAAACCCAAGGTAGTGTGACTCCAGATCTGCCTCCATTCTAGTCAGGGAGACCTAAAAAGACAAACTATATCTACGTTTGATCCATTTACTATAATTTAGAATTGTTAGCTTTTAAATTATGCTCAAATTAGTGAGCCAGTATCCCTGGATTTCAGTATGATGGCTTTAAAATCAAGGAACTCTGCACTTGGGTTTATTTAACAGGCTGATAAACTGCCAGGATTGTGAATTCATTGTTAAACATTAGCCTGGAAGTGAAAGATAAGAATGCACATGCTTTGTCTACAGATGGAGCGAGTCGTCATTCAGAGCTACAAAATATAGCTAAGGCGTTTAAGAATTGAGAGGAACATAAGTTCAAGACCCAGGAGGAGAACATGAGACCCGACAATATGCCAGTTAATGGAATTAAACTGAAAAGATTTAAAATGAGGTCCCCTCAGGGGACAATGTAAAAGAAATGCCAGTTAATTCAATAAGGACAAAAGGATAAGCGAGCTAACTGTGAGAGGATCAGAATATTTAAAGTTGATAGTGTCTTAAGAATTTGAGAACACTGGCTTATGATTGCTGTGAATGTATTATACACCAGTAGCTTGGTCTAATTTGGTCCCCTTCATCCTCTGAACAAATATGCTCATCCTGAAATTCCAGGACAAAAGAAATAATCCTTTTTGTTGCCGTCAAGCTGTAAAAGTGATTATGATCAGCAGCCATTCACAGAGGAATAAATAAGGGACCCATCCGTCATGCTAGTAAAGTTTTCTGTCCATCTGTCACGTTGCATTTCAAAGGCTGTTTCCTCATATTTTAGTTGTTTTCAAAGGTGTACTTAAAAAATAAATTTTATACTTGGAAACTCCCCAGTACACTGAGAGTTTAAATGTATAGATGTCATTTCTCTCTTGCTAAGCAGGTTTTAGCTTGCCAAAGGCATGACAGAGGGTAGTTAAAGAGTGCAGTAAGGTGAATCTGTATGTCTCTGTAGCAAAAAACGAAAAATCTGGATTTTAGAAATTCTGTTATTGGCTATATTGTCTAGAAAAGCAGTTGTTCAGTGTCATTATTCAATTATGTCTCAACAGATGTGCCTCTAAAGACCGAAGTCTAAAAACGACAGCAGGGAGTAGGTTTAAAATCTTACACAAAATACAAAGGCACCAGCATCCTGTAGCTGAGCTTTGGTAAATGCACACTTGGGAGGACGGCATCGCAGAGAACACATGATTGATGGAGACAAATAACATTATCTGAGAACAGAGGGATATAAACTTAGAAGGACCATTTATGGGGAAGAAAAGTTTTTCTTCGATGGGTATCAATGAGGCTGAAACAGTGCATTTATATGAAGTAGATTTCCCCATGTGATATTTATACCTAAAGACTACCAGGCTTTATAATTGTCCTGCAGCTGATAAATTGCACCCTTTTTTTTTTTTTTTTTTGCGGTACGCGGGCCTCTCACTGTTGTGGCCTCTCCCGTTGCGGAGCACAGGCTCCGGACGCGCAGGCTCAGTGGCCATGGCTCACGGGCCCAGCCGCTTTGCGACATATGGGATCCTCCCGGACCGGGACACGAACCCGTGTCCCCTGCATCGGCAGGTGGACTCTCAACCACTGCACCACCAGGGAAGCCCACACCTTTTTTTTTTTATACACAGATTTCATCATCTGAAAACTTAAGGAGTTAGACCTATAAATTTTATGGGGTTTTTTTGTGTGTGTGTGTGATCTAGATTTTCTGGCAAATCAACTATGCATGTACATAATTTTCTTTCGCTGTAGTTCCCTAAGCCTATGTGTACATATAACTAAAATTAGTTTCTTAAAAGTGGCAACAAAACTGTTCTCAGTCCATAAAGAAGTACAGGAGTGCCTTAAAGTCTGTGAATTCTCTGCTCGAAAACATTTCTTTAAAATATTTAGTTCAAACTTGGTGGGGGGGGAGGATGGGGGTTCTACTCTATTAAACAAACAGTCCTGTCTCCCCTGGTTTTTTGCTCACCATAGAGTTTAAGGGACTTGCCATTCAGGTTACTGGTAGAACCGTGTCATGACAGAATTTCTGCCACCTGTTCATTCCAACGAACCTTAGCACTTAACTGAGAAAAAACGTCCCACTCTTGGGACTCACGGAATCCCTAAGAAGAGCTTCTAAAGAAGTCCTTCTCAGGACCAAGCAAGTCTAACATTGCCACAGATCTGATTTCCTAGAATTTTTAATATGCGGTTGACCCTTGGACGATATTGTTGTGAACAGCACAGGTCCACTTATACACAGATATTTTTCAATAGTAAACACTACAGTACTACATGCTTCATGTTTGGTTGAATCCACAGGTGCAGTGGAACCCTGGATAAGGAGGGCCGAGTATAAATTATACTCAGATTAACCTCCCGAGTTGTTCAAGTGTCAACTGTAGTTTTTATAAGGATTTGTGAATTTATACCCAAAGGCCCAGCAATGAGAACCTAAAGATAAACATGAATGAAATAGACCTGAAATGTGAATACACACTTACGTTTGGCATAGTGCTCTGTACTTATGGCGCAATCCAAAGGTGAATGCCAATGTTCACATTACTCGGTAGTTGATCCATCTCACGGTGGCATCAGTTTAAAAAACAGGACTTTTTATAACACTGATCTCTGACAACATTTATCTCAAACTTCTCTGCAGTCTAGAAGCACAGTGGAATTGGAAGGTCTAGTAAAAGCATAATTAAAATACTCTACTTAGCATGTGCCTGGCACTGTGGTAGGAATACGAGGGAAAAAACCAGATATGGGTTACGATTCTTAATCAGCCAGAAATCACACATGTGGTAGTCTGTTCTCAGAGCCATTGGGGAAGTGCAGTGGTGTGGGACTTAGCCGCTTCATGAAGGCTTTTGACCTCAACCCAATGGCCTTTTTTGGGGAAGATGGGGACAGGGTAGGTGAGTAGTACGTTTCAGACCTTATATGAGACCCTGATAGATTTTAGGCTATGTAATTCATGGTGCAAATTATAGGAATTCTAGAAGTTAGTGCTGAAAAGGTAGAGAATTATTGTAGGTTTGATTATTCGAAGAAGGCTTCATGAGATAGATGTCAGACAGGGTAGAATTAATGGATTTTAAATAAAATGGGTTTGATGTTTGTGGGGGAAGAAGGCCCTTGGGTTAGAAAGTGATGTAAGGAAGGCAAGGTGGGAGGAATTTGTGCAGAGTGTTTGGGGAATAAGGAGTATGACGGTTTCACTGTGCCCATCATTTGTCATTCCAGTGGCGCTTCGCTGATCCAAAGGCTATATCAGTGATTCATCTGACCTGTTCATGTTGATAGCCACAGAAACAACTGAATGCAGATCCTTTCATTTGTTGAGATTCATGGCACGTAGCAAATGATCATTCAGTGGATCCAGGCCAACTCCTTGTTCTGCAAATTGCAAATGTTGTAGCAGAGCTGTTCATCTATTGTCTTGGTCAGTGTTGAAAGGTCAACGTTCTCTTTTTATACCTGAAACAGCCAGAGCTGCTTTAATCCCAGAGAAGGTGTCTGACTTATATTGTACAGTGATTTGTTTAGTCAGCAAGAATCATCTTGTAATATAATTCTAAAATTGCTGACTAAAACGTCTATTCAACTTGAAACCCCTGCTCCTTCAGTCCAAGAAAATTCTGTGCCTTGAAATCACCTGTTTCAGAAAGTCGCTAATCTCCCGAAGAGGCACTCTTTAGCACCTTCGGTAAAGGAACCAGACCAGGAGCAAAAGAAAGATAATTCTATAAAAACAGAGATCAGAAAATGTCAGAAAATTCAGACAAAGGGATCTTCAGCTTTTATTTCACCTCTTTATTTTCTACCGCGTTTGGAAATGAGGCTGACACATGGCTACGTGGCACTGTTAAAGTGACGTTGAGACCCCGAGCTTTTCCACTGGAAATCCAGAATTTACAAACACAACCTAAGTTTCCCCAGATTTTTCTGTCTTATGGGATATATGTTTTATTTTAATATTCCCTAATAAGTCTCAGTCCTCACTCTGCAGGGATGAAGAAATTGTGTGCCCTCTCTAAGAATTTTTAAAAAAAGGAATGTTTAGTGTAAACTGGGGGTCACTTGTCACCTCTCCCGCCAGACTGTCACCCAGGCATTTGCCTCCGTGTCCTCCTGGGCTATCTCTTGACTGCTTTTGGTATTGCGTTAATTTTTCTGGTCCTGCAGATCCCCACCTTTCATTCCCCTAAGCTGCATTGAGCCTACGCTTTTCTGTTCAGGAAATTATAAGGAAATTAACAAAAAAGCAAAAGTAAGAACTCAGCTGTCCATATGGTTTCTGGGCCACATTCTATCAAAGATGGAAAGATGTCTTGCTGAACATCTCTCTCTTAGGATCCTAGCCTGCTGGCATCTTGCAGAGCCCCTCTCATCCCTACGAACACAGTCTTTCTCTTTTGCTGTCTCTTCCTATTCCTTGGATCCACCAGAGGAAACGTTGCATCCTTCTGAATACCTTAAGAAATCTCCTTTTCAGAAGTTCAACTCCCATCCTTATCACCGAGAAGACTTCTACATTATTTCTGGATACATTCCTCTTAATTACTTCAGTCTCTCCCCTTAATTACTTTGGTCTCTCCCTCCATACAAAAATCTGTGATCAAAATGGCCCCGAAAGTACATTCCCTCTCCCAAAAATACTGCCCTTGTGAGCTGAAATGCAGAAATGGCTATTGGCAATAATCTTTTCATCCTTGGGCTCAAGCTAGAGCCAAAGAGCCAGGGAAGAGGCCAGGATGAGTAAGAGGCATATAAGGAGAGACTGAAACACTGCACCCTTTGGGTGGGAACTGCTCTCAGATTTTAGGACCCTGTAAACTGGAACCTAAAAGTCAAACCTGGCTGAGACAAACCTGGGTCAGCAGCCCAAATGTGATAACCTGAAGACATCTTTCTTTGTTAGAAAAGACATCTGCCATGGAGGACAAGATCTAGTTTGTGCTCAGAGAAACTCCGAAACCATTTCTACAAAACCATTATGAAATTTTTTCATCTGAAGTTCCGTACCCCTTATATTAAAATAAGAATGTGTTCCTAGCTGTTTCCTCATTTGATGCCAATGTAATTTACAACAGTAGTCTGCAAAAATAAAGGACCTTTTTAGATGAAAATAATAGATTTCATTATATTTTATTCTTAAAGAGTAGATATATGAGGAGGGCGATTAGGTATATGAAATGAGACACATTCATCAAAGACATTCCTGAAAATTTCATAGGAATAGTAGACCATTCATTTTCTGGAAAAATTATATTTTAAACACCTTTGTAATACATATTCAAGGAAGTACACTTTTTTAAAAGCCATTTTACCTTCTTTCCTAAAGTGACTGACCTAACAACAAAGCAAAATATGTATTTGGAAAAGAGCAAAAAAAATCAATTTTCTGTGTTATCATTACTGGTATCATTGTTACTGATTCTTTTCTAAACGTATTGTCTTCTAACTACATTTGTTATGTCTAGTGGTGAACACCATAAAACTTCACACGTGGGTGTCAAAAGAAGTAAATGATGTTGTTTTGGTGATCTTGGGAGTCAGAAATCTTTTCTTCTCCCTTTTTTATAGCTGACCTTTTCAGAAAGAAATCCCTCTTGAGAAGTCCCACTTTAATTTGTTACATTTTTCAAACTAGACTGTCACATATGCTTTAATGGCACTATTTCTTAACACCTAGGAATAAAACTAACACCATTTCTGTGGTTTTTAACACTCTTGTGGTCTTATACACTGAATACAATCTTCATTAGTAACATATCATTTTATATGTTTTCCTTTTAAGGAGTTTATATGTATCAGGATGGATCTCATGATGAACAGAATTTAATAAAAAAAAAAAGACTTGGAACATGCTCTGTTAGCTATTGCTTAGGTGGAAAAAAATCTCCTTGGTCAGGAATGTTAAATGAAGTTCACAAAAGAGCTCTTTTGTGATTCCTATTGCAGGAGTCAATGGAGTTACACACTTCTGTTACTTCATGGGTCATGAGAGAGTTTAGGTTAGTGCTGAGCTAAAGTAAAGAAATAAGAATGCTGGAAGATACACTTTTTCATTTCTTTTGGTTTTGCTTTTAAAAATAGCAGCATCACTCCACATCTGGTAGTAGGGAAATCTTAACCTAGTTCTGTTTCTACCCCAAATCTCTTAATTTCTCTAGTCCTCAGTTTCCACATTTATAAAAGATGTAGACTATGTTTGATAATGCTTGAAATCCTAACTAACTGCAAATCATAACTTTGATAAGGGACTTGTATCCAGAATATATAGAGAACTCTTATAACTCAATAATAAAAAGGTAAATAACCCAATTAAAAATAGGCAAAAGATCTAGATAGACATTTCTCAAAAGAATATATACAAATGGTAAATAAACATCACTAATAATGTTCAACACCATTAGCCCTTCGGGAAGTGCAAATAAAAATCACAATGAGATACCACTTTACAACCACTTGGATGGCTATAATCAAAAAGACAATAACAAGTGTTGACGAGGATATAGAGAAATTGAAACCCTCATACATTGCTGGTGAGAATGTAAAATGGTGCAGCCAGTTTGGAAATAGTTTTTCAGTTTCTCAAAATGTTAAAGACATTCTCAAAAATGTCAAAAACACTTGAGGGAAGTTGATAATAACCCAGGTCCTGCTTATATAGGTGAAATTTAGGAATTACTATTAACATTCAGATTTCACCAACTTTTTATGCCCTTACATGTGTGTGTATGTATGTAGTTCTATGCAGTTTTTGTTTTTTTTTTTTTCTGCGGTACACAGGCCTCTCACTGTTGTGGCCTTTCCCGCTGCGGAGCACAGGCTCCGGACGCGCAGGCTCAGCGGCCATGGCTCACGGCCCCAGCCACTCCGCGGCATGTGGGATCTTCCCGGACCGGGGCAGGAACCCGCGTCCCCTGCATCGGCAGGCGGACTCTCAACCACTAAACCACGAGGGAAACCCTATGCAGTTTTATCATGTCTATATTTGTGTGCCCACTGCCACAGTAAGGAACAGAACAGTTCGATCACAAGGATCCCTCATCCTACCCTTAATAACCACAGTCAGCTCTCTCCTTAAACCCTCTTAAAATCCTTGACAACTACCAATCTGTTATTCATCTCAACCCTTTGTCATTTCAAGAATAATGCATAATGGAATCATACAGTATGTAACTTGTACTTTTTTGTCGCTGAGTACAGGATACCTTGCTTTACTGGGTTTCACCTAATTACGTTTTTTACAAGTTGAAAGTTTGTTACCCTATGTTGAGCAAGTCTACTGGCGCCATTTTTTCAACAGGATTTGTTCACTTCATGTTTCTGTGTCACATTTTGGTAATTCTCACAATATTTCAAACTTTTTCATTATTACTATATTTGTTTTGGTGATCAGTGATCTTGGATATTGCTGTTGTAATTTTTTATTTTGTACTTTTAATTAAGGTATGTACAATTTTTTTTAGACATAATGCTATTGTACACTCAATAGACTACAGTATAGTGTAAACATAACTTTAAATGCACTGGAAAACCAAAAATTTTGTGTGATACTCTTTATTGTGATAGGTGCTTTATTGTGTTGGTCTGGAATCAAACCCATAATATCTTTGAGGTCTGTTTGTATTGTTCTGTGGTGTGGATGGATGTCCTACAGTGTGTTTAACCATTCACCCTTGGAGGTCATTTGGGTTGTTTCCAGTTTGAGGCTATTACAAATAAAGCTGCTATGAATGTGTGAATATAAGTTTTGCGTGAATATAAGTTTCAGTTTCTCTGGGATAAATGCCCAATAGTACAACCACCAGACTTTGGTAAACATTTTAAGCACATGTTTAGCTTTGTAAGAAAACTGCCAATTCTTTTTTTTTTTTTTCCCCAGAGTGAATATACCCTTTTACGTTCCCACTAACAATGTCAGTGTATAAGTGACCCCGCTTTTCTGCATCCTCACCAGTGTTTGGTGTGTTGTTGTTGTTGTTGTTGTTTCGTTATTTTTAATTTTAGCCATTCTGATAGATGTGTAGTGATATCTAATTGTGGTTGTAATCTGTATTTCTCTAATGGCTAATGATGTTGAACATACTTTCATATACTTACTTGCCATCTATATATCCTCTTTAATGAAATGTCTATGTATGTCTTTGCCCAGTTTCTGACTGTATTTTTTAATTGTTGAGTTTTAACAGTTCTTTGAATATTTTAGATACAATTCCTTTGTCAAATGTGTGGTTGCAAATATTTTTACCCAGTCCATAAGATGTTTTTTTATCTCTCAGTACTTAAGAGGGGCCTTTGTAGAGTGAACGTTTTAATTTTAATGAGTTCCGCTTTATCAACTTTTCCTTTTTACAGATCACACTTTTGATGTGATCAAAAGAATTCTTTGTCAAGCCAAAGAATTCTTTGTCTAGCTCTAGTTACTAAAGAATTGCTCCTATGGTTTTTTCTAAAATTTTGTAGTTTTATATTTTACTCTTAAGTATGTGATGCATTTTAATTTTTATATAAGGTGAGAGATTCAGGTCAAGTTTTATTTCTTTTGCTTATGGATATCTGACTGCTCCAGCACCATTTGTTGAAAAGCCTACACTCTTCACTGAATTGCTTTTGCATCTCTGTCAAAAACCACTTGGGCACGTTTGTTAGGGTCTATTTCCGAGTTCTCTATTCTGATCCATTGATCAATGTATTTATGGTAGATATTTATTACTGTGGTATACAACATACCTTTTCATCAGATAGAGTAATATTTCCCACTTTTTTCTCCTTTTTCAAAAGTATTTTAGCTATTCTAGCTCCTGTGCCTTTACATAGAAATTTTAGAGTAAGTTTGCCAACGTCTACCAAAAAAAAAAGCAAAAACAAAAATGAAAACCCTTTTTGGGATTTTGATAGGAAATTCATTCAACCAGTGGATCAGTTTGGGGAAAACTGACATCTTCACTATGTTGAGTCTTTCAATCCATGAACATTGTATATGTCATCATTTATTTAGGTCTTCTTTGATTTATTTAATTAGTATTTTGTAATTTTTAGAAGTCAGATTTTGTATGTATTTTGTTAGATTTATACTGAAATAATTTATTTTTTGGAGCAATTGTAACTTACATTGTGGTTTTTTTATATGCTCTTTGCTTTGGGAGTTTTATTATTATTTTAAATATTTATTTATTTTAGTTTTGGCTGTGTTGGATCTTAGTTGCGGCACATCGGATCTTTCATTGCGGTACGCAGTCTCCTCGTTGCCGTGCATGGGCTTCTCTCTAGTTGTGGCATGCAGGTTTTCTCTTCTCTAGTTGTGGCATGTGGGCTCCAGAGCTTGTGGGCTCTGCAGTTTGCAGCATGTGGGCTCTCTAGTTGAGGCACACAAGCTCAGTAGTTGTGGCACATGGGCTTAGATGCCCCACGGCATGTGGGATCTTAGTTCCCTGACCAGGGATTGAACCCGCATCCCCTGCATTGGAAGGTGGATTTACCACTGGACCACCAGGGAAGTCCTTTACAGTGTTTTTAACTTCAGTTTCCAAGTGTTCATTGTTAGGTTATAGAAATGCTATTGTGAAATGTAAGGGGTTGAGCAGGAAGGCAAGAGTGAGGTGACTGTCCCCACTTTCCTCAATGAGCTCATGTCCCCTGTTTCATTTATTTCTTTATTTTTGTTTAATTTTTTATTTATAAAAAATATAAATACAATTTATATATGACATGCAATATATAAATACATTTTAGAGGTATAATTGATTTACAATATTATATAAGTTTCAGGGGTACCATGTAATGCAGGGATCCTCAACTCCCAGGCCACAGACCAGTACCGGTCCATGGCCTTTTAGGAACCAGGCTGCACAGCAGGAGGTGAGCAGTGGGTGAGCAAGCAAAGCTTCATCTGTATTTACAGCCGCTCCCCATCACTCGCATTACCACCTGAGCTCCACCTCCTGTCAGCATTATGGTGAGTTGTATAATTATTTCATTATATAGTACAGTGTAATAATAATAGAAATAAAGTGCACAATAAATGTAATGTACTTGAATCATCCCCAAACCATCCCCGCTGCCACCCTGGTCCATGGAAAAATTGTCTTCCACAAAACTGGTCCCTGGTACCAAAAAGGTTGGGGACTACTGATATAAGGAGTCACAATTTTTAAAGTTTATACCCTATTTATAGTTATTATAAAATATTGGCTATATTCTCTGTGCTATATTTTCTTGTATACAATATATGTTTGTAACATTTATTTTACACGTAGTAGTTTTTACCTTTTAATTCCCTACAAATATCTTGTCCCTACCCCTCTCCCCACTGGTAACTACTAGTTCATTGTCTATATCTGTGAGTCTGTTTCTTTTTTGTTATATTCACTAGTTTGTTTTATTTTTTAGGTTCCTCATATAAGTGATGTCATATAGTATTTGTCTTTGTCTGACTTATTTCACTTAACATAATACCCTCCAAGTCCATCCACATTGTTGCTAATGACAAAATTTCATTTTTTATGGCTATTTCATAGTAGTGTGTATGTGTGTGTGTGTGTGTGTGTGTGTGTGTGTGTGTGTGAGATGACACTTCACACACACACTCCTCTTTTTCCATTTATCTGTTGACGGACGCTTGGGTTGCTTCCATATCTTGGCTATTGTGAATAATGCTGCTATGAACATTGGAGTGCATGTGTGTTGATCTAATATCCCTCACTCTTGCTCAGCTCACTTATTAGTCCTAAAAGGTGTTTTGTAGATTCCTTGGGATTTTCTATGTAGGTAATCATGTAATCTGCAAATAGCAATGGTTTTGTTTCTTCCTTTCCAATATAGATGTCTTTTTTTTTTTTTTTTTTTTTTGCCTCAATGGGCTGGCTAGAACTTTTAATACTGTGTAGAATAAGAATAATGAGACCAGTCATCCTTGCTTTCTTCCCAGTCTTAGGTGGAGACTGAACTGCAGGGGTTTTTTTATGTGTTCTTTTTCCATTTGAGAAAGTTCCCTTCTGTTGCTGGTTTTCCTGAGAGTTTTTATCATGAATGGGTTTTGGATTTTATCAACTGTATTTTCTGCATCAATTGATATGATTATATGATTTTTTCTTTAGCTTGTTGATATGATAGATTATAGTAATTGATTTTTGAATGTTGTATCAGCCTTGCGTACCTGGAATAAATCCCATTTGGTCTTTGGGTATAATATTTTTTATATATATTGCTGGATTTGATTTGTTAATATTTAATTGAGAATTTTTGCATCTAAATTCATGAGAGATATTCATCTGTAGCATTCTTTCTTTTTCTTTTCTTTCCTTTTCAAAAAATCTATCTTTGTCTGGTTTTAGTATCAACATAACAGTAAAATGAGTTGGGAAGTGTTCCTTTTCTGTTACTGGAAAAGGTAGTGTAAAATTCTTGTTAATTCTTTAAATGTTTGTTAGAATTATCAAGTGAAATCATGAGGGCCTAGAAATTCCTTTTGTAGAAGCTTTTAAATTTAAATTTCTTTAATGGTTATAGGACTATTCATGCTATTGATTTCATGTTGTCTTGTTTTTTTTAAGGAATCAATTACCATTTTCAAAAAGATCATGACATGCAGACATCGGTACAGTTTCTACTCACTTTCTCTGCAAAGGCCTTTCTACCCTGGATCTAAAACACAATCGTTCAGGGTCCCCTTGGCCCAGGAGCCCCCTGAGTTTAAAGAACAACACTTACAGTGGTTTTTTCTGCTTGCTTTTGTGGCTCCGTGCTGAGTTTGGCTGCTGGAGTTCTCGAGTATCTGTACCTGTAGGCAGAGGTAGCCTTCGGGGCCTTTATTCTCCCGAAATCCCAGATGCTTCAGAATTCTTTATAACTTGAATCTGTTAATAACCCCAAGGGGTTATTAGTAGACTGGAGAACAAGTAATGGAGGGTATCTTGGGCTGCAATTTTGCACTGGTCTCTGTAAGAAGCTGTTTTCCTTAAATTGAGGAGAGCCTAACTAAAACTGTAGCAGATTCAGCATGAAAGTGGGGACAGTTGCTCTGACTCGTGCAAATAGTGTGTTTGCAAAGAGGGTTTGAAATGAATTTGGAGGGTATTTTATCCTCATGCTCAATTACTGACATAAATCACATACTTTACAATAAATACGTTAAAATTTTGTTCTCTACTATGTCATGAATAATCCACCTCCAGTTGGTTTAGTAACCAAATGCTGACTGTTTTCTATCCATTAAAGCCAGCAGATTTTTCTGAGGTAAAATGAGTGTCAACAGAAATCTCAAAAGATTTCTTTTATGCTCTTTGAGGCCATGAAATAATGTAGTTTGCTAATGATCTTGTGTCTAATACATGCAAATGTCCAAGGTAGTAACTCTGCCACAAAGAAAAGACTAAAACTACATGCACGTGGGAAGCATGACTGGAGAGGTTCAAGATCACAGCAACACACCAATTTCCAATAGACTCATGGACAGTATCCCGCCTTGTGTTCCCTACTCACTGTATGTATTAGACTTTCCCCACAGCATACTGTTTGGGCACCTGCAATGTCTCCAGCTCTGGCTCTTCCTCTTGCCCAGCATTTACAGAGTCAGGTCTATGAAGAGAGACTTTCAGGAAAGGATAATGCATGTTAACCAAAATAAGTTGCAAATTATCGGTAAAACACGAAGTAGTCCCTCTTTAAGAGATGTTTACCTTTTAAGGAGCAAAGTGTCCATTTGGTTAAAAACCAAAGAAATTGGGATGTAATTTTGACATTTTAAACACCTGAGAGTAGGGTAGGTAGGTTTCTCTTTCGGCAGGGTGACCAGTGGGTTCAAAATTCTCCATATGGCTTTCCCAACATAAGACCAGATCTGACTCTTCACCACTTTGAATGGTTTCTCTTAATCCTGGCACCAAGGATCCTGGGAAAGAAGCCAGCTTTACCAAAATGAAAACACCTAACTAGATGGAATTCAATCCACCACGATAGTGATGAATCACAGTTAAGATTTCAGCAAGCAAATAAATGTTGTTATCACTTCTGGAATGGCTTGAAAGTGCTTATGATTAGGATAGTTCAGTTTTGCCTGTTTTGTTGGTACGTTACAAAGTACAAAGGATTCAGAAAATTGCTTTTTTTTTCTCTACCCTTCAGGCTATGTCCTCTGTCCATGGTTTGAAGAAAGACTTCCTTCTTTGACATTGTTCAGAATTATATTCAGAATTGTGGAACAAACTAGTTGGATTCTCTTTGTATGTCAGAGGTTTACAATCTGAAATGGCAGCATCTAAATGAGATTCTGATATGTACATTGTTCCCAAATAGCTCCCTATATCCATGTGGAACATTTTTTTAAATTAATTTTTATTGGAGTATGGTTGCTTTACAATGTTGTGTTAGCCTGCACTGCACAACAAAATGAGTCAGCCATACACATACAGATATCCCCTCCCTTTTGGACTTCCCTCCCATTTAGGTTACCACAGTGCACTACATAGAGTTCCCTGTGCTATACAGTATGTTCCCATCAGTTGTCTATTTTATACATAGTATCAATAATGTGTGTGTGTCAATCCCAGTCTCCCACCCCACCCCTTTCCCCCTTGGTATCCATATATTTGTTCTCTACGTCTGTGTACCTATTTCTGCTTTGCAAATAAGATCATCTATACCACTTTTCTAGATTCCACGTATAATTCAAAAAAACACCTGCACCCCAATGTTCAGAGCAGCACTATTTACAATAGCTAGGACATGGAAGCAACCTAAATGTCCATCAACGGAGGAATGGAGAAAAGCAAATATTGCACATGGAGCATTTTTAACGGGACCCTAAATTTTCCTGACAGTCGGCCTTCTCCAAAGTCAGGATTCACTCACTCCGCAGGGGTTTGCATGGCTTTTGGCCATGGGTCCAGCTCCTAGGTGCATTTCCAATAGGATTCATGGTGTTTAGTTATGCACCTGTCATAACTGGGTGAGCCCCGTCTCTAGGGGCACATACAACACCTGTCAGCGTCAGTGGGGTTGAAGCTTGTGTTTCAGGGAGGTCTAAACTTGCCAACAGTGAGAGGACATTTTAGTTCTCCATGCTTTTGATTGGAATCACAAATCCTGTGGTGATTTTGATTCCTCTAACAGAATTCCTTTCTTTCCATTTGTTATTATGTTTACAGAAAATTAACTGTCTGAAGAACATAAGGCAAGCTGGAGTTTCTCTGTCTCTCCCGTGTCTTTCTTTCTCTGTCTCTGTTTCTCCCTGTCAGATCACTGCACTTTTATTTGAGATATTTTCCTTGTTTCCTTCTCATTGCTCTTTGCGTCAGTATTGCCACCTTTTCCTAGTTCTGTTACTCATTCCAGACTCTTACTCCTAGAGGAAATATCTCTAGGATCTTCATTTAATTCTTGCCAATTTATTTTGAAATGACTCTATTCTGTCTTTTGGTATAACACAGAATTCTTACCTACTTAGGGAGGTGATATATTTTATTATTTATTTTTTAAAATTAAAGTATAGTTGATGTACAATATTATATAAGTTTCAGGAGTACCACATAGTGATTCACAATTTTTAAAGGTTATACTCCTTTGTAGTTGGTATAAAATATTGGCTGTATTCCCCATGTTGTACAATATATTCTTATAGCTTATTTTATACCTAATAGTTTGTGCCTTTTAATAGGTACGCCTATATCTCCCTCCCCTTCTTCCCTCTCCCCACTGGTAACCACTAGTTTGTTCTCTATATCTGTGAGTCTACTTCTTTTTTGTTATATTCACTAGTTTGTTGTATTTTTAGATTTCACATATAAGTGATATCATACAGAATATTTCTTTCTCTGTCTGACTTATTTCACTTAGCATAATACCCTCCAAGTTCATCCATGTTGTTGCAAATGGCAAAATTTCATTCTTTTTTATGGCTGAGTAGTATTTTGTTGTATATATAGACATCTTTTCTTCATCTGTTGGACACTGAAGTTGTAGGGAGGCAATATAGTTTCATTATTTTGTTTACGTAAGTCTCAAAACTATTAGTTAAATGTTCAGAGAAAGTTTATCTCAATATTATAAAAAATAAACAAAAAATTTTTCCCTGAACTCAGAAGTTAAGTTCTATAATTTTGACATCATTACATTCTCATACTTGGGGACCTTCAAGATGGCAGAGGAGTAAGGTATGGAGATCACCTTCCTCCCCACAAATACATCAAAAATACATCTACATGTGGAACAACTCCTACAGAACACATACTGACGCTGGCAGAAGACCTCAGACTTCCCAAAAGGCAAGAAACTCCCCACACACCTGGGTAGGGCAAAAGAAAAAAGAAAAAACACAGACAAAAGTATAGGGATGGGACCTGCACCTCTGGGAGGGAGCTGTGAAGGAGGAAAAGTCTCCACACACTAGGAAGCCCCTTCACTGGGGAGACGGGGGTTGGGGTGGGGGGGTAGCTTTAGAGCCGCGGAGGAGAGCGCAGCTACAGGGGTGCAGAGGGCAAAGCAGAGAGGTTTCCGCACAGAGGATCACTGCCGACCAACACTCATCAGCCCGAGAGGCTTGTCTGCTCACCCTCCGGGGCAGGCAGGGGCTGGGAGCTGAGGCTTGGGCTTCGGAGGTCAGACCCCAGGGAAATCTGATGTTTGGCTGCGTGAACACAGCCTGAAGGGGGCCGGTGCGCCACAGCTAGCCGGCAGGGAGTATGGGAAAAAGTCTGTAACTGACTTAAAGGCAAGATACTATTGTTTCGGGGTGCGCGAAGAGAGGGGATTCAGAGCACCGCCTAAATGAGCTTCAGAGACGCGGTTATCAGCGGGGACACCAGAGACGGGTATGAAATGCTAACACTGCTGCTGCGGCCACCAAGAAGCCTCTGTGCAAGCACAGGTCACTATCCACACCTCCCCTCCTGGGAGCCTGTGCAGCCCGCCCCTGCCAGGGTCCCATGATCCAGGGACAACTTTCCCGGGAGAACACACGGCGCGCCTCAGGTTGGTGCAACGTCATGCTGGCTTCTGCCGCCGCAGGCTCGCCCCGCATCCGTACCCCTCCCTCCCTCCCCCGGGCCTGAGTGAGTGAGAGCCCCCAAATCAGCTGCTCCTTTAACCCCGTCCTGTCTGAGCAAAGAACAGATGCCCTCAGGTGACCTACATGCAGAGGCGGGGCCAAATCCAAAACTGAACCCCAGGAGCTGTGTGAACAAAGAAGAGAAAGGGAAATCTCTCCCAGCAGCCTCAGGAGCAGCGGATTAAATCTCCACAATCAACTTGATGTACCCTGCATCTGTGGAATACCTGAATAGACAACGAATCATCCCAAAATTGAGGCAGTGGATTTTGGGAGCAGCTGTAGACTTGGGGTTTGCTGTATGCAACTGACTTATTTCTGATTTTTATCTTTATCTTAGTATAGTTTTTAGTGCTTGATATGATTGGTAGATTTCTTTATTAGTTTGGCTGCTCTCTTCTATTTTATTACTCTTTTAAAAAATTTTTTTATTTTAATAATTTTTAAATTTTAATTATTTTATTTTATTTTATTTTATTTATTTATTTTTCTTTTTAACTCCCTCTTCTTCAGAGCCATGTGGCTGACAGGGTCTTGGTGTTCCAGCCTGGTGTCAGGCCTGAGACTCTGAGATGGGAGAGCTGAGTTCAGGACATTAGACCACCAGAGACCTCCTGCCACACATAATATCAATTGGCGAGACCTCTCCCAGAGATCTCCATCTCAACGCTAAGACCCAGCTCCACTCAATGGCCAGCAAGCGACAGTGCTGGACACCCCATGCCAAACAACTAGCAAGACAGGGACACAGCCTCACCCATTAGCAGAGAGGCTGCCTAAAATCATACTAAGTTCACAGACACCCCAAAACACACCACCGGATGTGGCCCTGCCCACCAGAAAGATGAGATCCAGCCCCAACCACCAGAACACAGGCACCAGTCTGCAATATCAGGAAGCCTACACAACCCACTGAACCAGCCTTACACACTGGGGGCAGACACAAAAAACAATGGCAATTAGGAACCTGCAGCCTGTGAAAAGGAGACCCCAAACACAGTAAGTTAAGCAAAACGAGAAGACAGAGAAATACGCAGCAGATGAAGGAGCAAGGTAAAAACCCACCAGACCAAACAAATGAAGAGGAAATAGGCAGTCTACCTGAAAAAGAATTCAGAATAATGATAGTAAAGATGATCCAAAATCTTGGAAATAGAATGGAGAAAATACAAGAAACGTTTAACAAGGACATAGAAGTACTAAAGAGCAAACAAACAATAATGACCAACACAATAAATAAATTAAAAATTCTCTAGAAGGAATCAGTAGCAGAATAACTGAGGCAGAAGAACAGGTAACTGACCTGGAAAATAAAATAGTGGAAATAACTACCACAGAGCAGAATAAAGAAAAAAGAATGAAAAGATTGAGGACAGTCTCAGAGAACTCTGGGACAATATTAAACACACCAACATTCGAATAATAGGGGGTGCAGAGGAAGAAGAGAAAAAGAAAGGGACTGAGAAAATATTTGAAGAGATTATAGCTGAAAACTTCCTTAACATGGGAAAGGAAATAGTCAATCAAGTCCAGGAAGTGTAGAGAGTCCCATACAGGATAAACCCAAGGCACATATTAATCAAATTATCAAAAATTAAATACAAAGAAAAAATATTAAAAGCAGCAAGGGAAAAGCAACAAAAAACATACAAGGGAATCCCCATAAGGTTAACAGCTGATCTTTCAGCAGAAACTCTGCAAGCCAGAAGGGAGTGGCAGGACATATTTAAAGTGATGAAAGGGGAAAACCTACAACCAAGATTACTCTACCCAGCAAGGATCTCATTCAGATTCGACAGAGAAATTAAAATCATGACAGACAAGCAAAAGCTAAGAGAATTCAGCACCACCAAACCAGCTTTACAACAAATGCAAAAGGAACTTCTGTAGGCAGGAAACACAACAGAATGAAAGAGCTACAAAAACAAACCCGTAACAATTAACAAAATGGTAATAGGAACATACATATTGATAATTACCTTAAAAGTAAATGGATTAAATGCTCCAACCAAAAGACAGAGACTGGCTGAATGAATACAAAAACAAGACCCATATATATGCTGTCTCTAAGAGACCCACTTCAGACCTAGGGACACATATAAACTGAAAGTGAGGGGATGGAAAAAAGATATTCCATGCAAATGGAAATCAAAAGAAAGCTGGAGTAGCAATTCTCATATCAGACAAAATAGACTTTAAAATAAAGACTATCACAAGAGACAAAGAAGGACACTACTTAATGAGCAAGGGATCAATCCAAGAAGAAGATATAACAATTGTAAATGTTTATGCACCCAACATATGAGCACCTCAATACATAAGGCAAATGCTAACAGCCATGAAAGGGGAAAATGACAGTAACACAGTCATAGTAGGGGACTTTAACACCCCACTTTCATCAATGGACAGATCATCTAAAATGAAAATAAATAAGGAAACACAAGCTTTAAATGACACATTAAACAAGATGGTCTTAATTCATAGTTGTAGGACATTCCATCCAAAAACAGCAGAATACAGTTTCTTCTCAAGTGCTCATGGAACATTCTCCAGGATAGATCATATCTTGCATAACAAATAAAGCCTTGATAAATTTAAGAAAATTGAAATTATATCAAGTATCCTTTCCTACCACAACATAATGAGACTAGATATCAATTACAGGAAAAAAACTGTAAAAAATACAAACACATGAGGCTAAACAATACTTTATTAAATAACCAAGCGATCACTGAAGAAATCAAAGAGGAAATCAAAAAATACCTCGAAACAAATGACCATGAAAACACGACAGCCCAAAACCTATGGGATGCAGCAAAAACAGTTCTAAGAGGGAGGTTTATAACTATACAATCCTACCACAAGAAACAAGCAAAATCTCAAATAAACAACCTAACCTTACACCTAAAGCAATTAGAGACAGAACAACAACAAAGAAGAAAGAAAAAACAAAGTTAGCATAAGGAAAGAAATCATATATATCAGATCAGAAATAAATGAAAAAGAAATGAAGGGAACAGTATCAAAGGTCAATAAAACTAAAAGCTGGTTCTTTGAGAAGATAAACAAAATTGATAAACCATTAGCCAGACTCATCAAGAAAAAAAGGGAGAAGACTCAGATCAACAGAATTAAAAATGAGAAAGGAGAAGTAACAACTAACACTGAGGAAATACAAAGGATTATGAGAGATTACTACAAGCATGGACAACCTAGAAAATCTGGACAAATTCTTAGAAAAACACAACCTTCTGAGAATGAACCAGGATGAAATAGAAAATATAAACAGATCAATCACAAGCACTGAAATTGAAACTGTGGTTAAAAATCTTACAACAAACAAAAGCCCAGGACCACAGGGCTTCACAGGCAAATTCTATCAAACATTTAGAGAAGAGATAGCACCTATCTTTCTCAAACCCTTCCAAAATATAGCAGAGGGAGGAACACTCCCAAGCTCAGTCTATGATGCCACCAGCACCCTGATACCAAAACCAGACAAAGATGTCACAAAAAAAGAAAACTACAGGCCAATATCACTGATGAACATAGATGGGAAAATCCTCAACAAAATACTAAAAACAGAATCCAGCACCACATTAAAACGATCATACACCATGATCAAGTTGGGTTTATCCCAGGAATGCAAGGATTCTTCAATATACACAAATCAATCAATGTGATACACCATATTAACAAATTGAAGGAGAAAAACCATATGATCATCTCAATAGATGCAGAAAAAGCTTTCGACAAAATTCAACACCCATTTATGATAAAAACCCTCCAGAAAGTAGGCATAGAGGAACTTACCTCAACATAATAAAGGCCATATATGACAAACCCACAGCCAACATCGTCCTCAATGGTGAAAAACTGAAACCATGTCCACTAAGGTTAGGAACAAGACAAGGTTTCCCACTCTCTCCAGTATTATTCAGCATACTTTTGGAAGTTTTAGCCACAGCAGTCAGAGACGAAAAAGAAATAAAAGGAATCCAAATTGGAAAAGAAGTAAAACTGTCACTGTTTGCAGATGACTTGATACTATGCATAGAGAATCCTAAAGATGCTACCAGAACTACTAGAGCTAATTAATGAATTTGGAAAAGTAGCAGGATACAAAATTAATGCACAGAAATCTCTTGTATTCCTATAAACTAACAATGAAGAATCTGTAAGAGGAATTAAGGAAACACTCCCATTTACCATTGCAACAAAAATAATAAAATACCTAGGAACAAACCTACCTAAGGAGGCAAAAGACCTGTATTCAGAAAACTATAAGACACTCATGAAATAAATTAAAGATGATACAAACAGATGGAGAGATATACCATGTTCTTTGATTGGAAGAATCAACATTTTGAAAATGACCATACTACCCAAAGCAATCTACAGATTCAATGCAATCCCTATCAAACTACCAATGGCATTTTTCACAGAACTAGAATAAAAAATTTCACAGCTTGGGGCTTCCCTGGTGGCGCAGTGGTTGAGAGTCCGCCTGCCAAGGCAGGGGACACGTGTTCGTGCCCCAGTCCGGAAAGATCCCACATGCCGCAGAGAGGCTAGGCCCGTGAGCCATGGCCGCTGAACCTGCACATCCGGAGCCTGTGCTCTGCAATGGGAGAGGCCATAACAGAGAGGCCTGTGTACTGAAAAAAAAAAAAAAAAATTCACAACTTGTATGGAATCATAAAAGACCCTGAATAGCCAAAGCAATTCTGAGAAAGAAAAACAGAGCTGGAGGAATCAGGCTCCCTGACTTCAGACTATACTGCAAAGCTACTGTCATCAAGACAGTATGGATTCTGGCACAAAAACAGAAATACAGATCAATGGAACAGGATAGAAAGCCCAGAGATAAACCCACGCACGTATGGTCACCTTATTTTTAATAAAGGAGGCAAGAATATACAATGGAGAAAAGATAAGTGGTGCTGGGAAAACTGGACAGCTACATGTAAAAGAATGAAATTAGAACACTCCCTAACACCATACATAAAAATAAACTCAGAATGGATTAAAGACATAAATGTAAGGCCAGACACTTTAAACTCTTAAGAGGAAAACATAGGCAGAACATTCTATGACATAAATCACAGCAAGATCGTTTTTGACCCACCTCCTAGAGAAATGGAAATAAAAACAAAAATAAACAAATGGGACCTAATGAAACTTAAACGTTTTTGCAAAGCAAAGGAAACTACAAACAAGACAAAAAGACAACCCTCAGAATGGGAGAAGATATTTGCAAACGAATCAACGGACAAAGGATTAATCTCCAAAATATACAAGCAGCTCATGCAGCTGAATATCCAAAAAACAACCCAATCCAAAAATGGGCAGAAGACCTAAATAGACATTTCTCCAGAGAAGATATACAGATTGCCAACAAACACATGAAAGGATGCTCAACGTCACTAATCATTAGAGAAAGGCAAATCAAAACTACAATGAAGTATCACCTCATACCAGTCACAATGGCCATCATCAAAAATCTACAAACAACAAATGCTGGAGAGGGTGTGGAGAAATGGGAACCCTCTTTCACTGTTTGTGGGAATGTAAATTGATACAGCCACTATGGAGAGCAGTATGGAGGTCTGCTAAAAAACTAAAAATAGACCCAGCAGTCCCACTACTGGGCATATACCCTGAGAAAACCATAATTCAAAAAGAGTCATGTACCACAATGTTCATTGCAGCACTATTTACAGTAGCCAGCACATGGAAGCAACCTAAGTGTCCATCGAGAGATAAATGGATAAAGAATTTGTAGCACAAATATGCAATTGAATATTACTCAGCCATAAAAAGAAACAAAATTGAGTTATTTATAGTGAGGTGGATGGAACTAGAGTTTGTCATACACAGTGAAGTAAGTCAGAAAGAGAAAAACAATTACCATATGCTAACAGATAGATATGGAATCTAAAAAAAAAAAAAAAGGTTCTGAAGAACCTGGGGGCAGAACAGGAATAAAGACACAGATGTAGAGAATGGACTTGAGTACAAGGGGAGGGAGAAGGGTAAGCTTGGAAGAAGTGAGAGAGTGGCAAGGACATACATACACTACCAAATGTAAAATAGATAGCTAGTGGGAAGCAGCCGCATAGCGCAGGGAGGTCAGCTCGGTGCTTTGTGTCCACCTAGAGGGGTGGGACAGGGAGGGTGGGAGGGAGACCCAAGAGGGAGGGGATATGGGGATATATGTATACATATAGCTGATTCACTTTGTTATGCAGCAGCAACTAACACAACAATGTTAAGCAATTCTACTCCAATATAGATGTTTAAAAAAAATAAAAATTCTCATATCTTAGGAAGTCACAACTTTTAATTTAAAACATAGCCCAAAATATAAATTCTTCCCTCTCTCAGGTCCATTAGCTTTTTACTTAAAACATAAAAGTAACTAGACCAAGCCTTCTTAACCTAAATTCTGTGGAATCTATATGCATTCATAGATGCCTTTCAGAGGACTTACAGAATCCTATGAAATTGTTTACTAATTTTTATATATGTATGTTTTTCTAGGGAGAGGGTTCAAATCTTTCTAAAGGATTTATTACTTAAAAAAATTATTAACCATCCATTAGAAATTCATTCCAAGTTTCTTATGGGTGTAGCCTTAATTCCTATTTTCCGGAAAAACGGGTAACATGTAACGAGTTTGATGAGTCTTTAAAAGTTCTCTCCCTCCCACATCATGCTTTTGCCTCTTAATAAACTACTTCTGCTCTCCTTAGCAAAGATCCACCAATTACTACTCCCCCACCTACTATTTCCTTATTAATAAGACTCATCCTAGAGCTACCTCATTTCAAGTTGTCAAGGCTATCACCCCTTGTTCTTCTCTGCTAGATGACTGGAGAGTCAGGTAAACTCAGGGCGGCATGGCCCTAAGTCCATCCCTGCCTAGTAACCACGTGGTCACTGGGTCCATCCAATTCACTTCGCCCTGAGATGTCTGATTAATATTCCAATATTATGCATTTTGGCAAAATGAGATTATCTGAATATAACTCACACTGTGAGTGAACATAAGCACACACAGACAGTCCCTGACTTACCATGGTTTGACTTACGATTTTTCGAACTTACGATGGTGCAAAAGCAATACACATTCAGTAGAAACTATATTTTGGATTTTGAATTTTGATTTTTTCCTGGGCTAGCCTTATGTTGCTCTCCCACGATGCTGGGCAGCGGCAGGTCTGTCAGCCACGCAATCACGAGGGTGAACAACTGATAAACTTACCGCCATTCTGTACCCAGACAACCATTCTGTTTTTCACTTTCAATACAGTATTCAACAAACTACATGAAATATTCAGTACTTTATCATAACATAGACTTTGTGTTAGATGATTTTACCCAACTCTAGGCTAATGTAAGTGTTCTGAGCACGTTTAAGTTAGGCTAGGCTAAGTTATGATCTTCAGTAATTTAGGTGTATTAAATGCATTTTGACTTACATTTTTAACTTACGATGGGTAGGTTGGGACATAGCACCATTGTAAGTGAGGAAAACCTGTATAGTTAAATTCATTATTACTAACCATAGCTTTATTTATTTTCCAAAAACGTACTGAAGCCATACTCTCTTTCAGCTACAGTTTGGTCATCAGTGAAATTTGGGTGTCCTAACTGAGGGTCAGTAATAGCTCATTAGACAGGGTTGACTAGTTTAGTATCTCCATACTGATTTTCTAAGTTTTGACTTGTTACTTTCATTTGCTCTATTATTTGTTGCAAAAAATTTTGCAAACTCTACTGTTTACTCAATTAATCCCTTATGAACTCAGTTTTTCTTATACGTTCTCTCTTCCACATACTTTTGTATGCTTTATCTTTCATGCCCCTCCCACACTCTGGTCATCGATTCCTCTAATCTCTGCTCTCTGCTTCTGGGCTCCAAGTCTTCAGAAAGATCCTCTGTTGTTGGCTGCCACTGTCTGTGTTCTTCTCATCTTCATATTCTTGAAGCTGTTATCATTCATACTAGGTGTTGCTCGCTTGAGTTCACTATTTTCCATTTTATTTAACTGTTGATTGGTTCTCTCTGACAGGAGAGGCTATTTCTCTCACCTAATGAAAGCTCCTACTATTGCAGGAAAAGTCTAGCTTCTGATCAGTGACATCACGAATAATCTCTTCAGAAAGGAAAAAATCTAAAGGATTGCCTGCTTCCTTTCTTTTGAGCACTCTGAGAGCAGCACAGCTATTATGTAATTCAAAGATATCTACTATCTCTCCTGATTCCTGTTTGTGTGTGTGTGTGTGTGTGTGTGTGTGTGTGTGTGTATATGTGTATTCTTTTATTCAACAGACACAAATGTGTCAGGCAACATACAAGCTCCTGGAGACCAAAAGTTGTATGTGTTATGGTCTCTGCCCTCAAAGGGCTTACAGTCTAAAATGAGAATAATTTTTACCTTTAACTTTGTTCACTGCACTTAGATTACATTTGGATCTTCCAGCACTAGTCAATCACCTTATTGTTGTTTGTCTGTTTCAGTTTGTGACACTGTTTATATTTAGTATGCCAAGAATTACCATCTATAAGAAGATGCTCTGGAAGAACTTTCTTTTTCTTCATTGTTACATTTTTATAGCTACAACCTTTGACACCCATTCCTACTTTCTCCCCAGAACCTTTTTCTTCCAAGCTGTCTTATTTTATGAGAGTACCGAAAGGCATTCCTCAGTCCTTTTCACCTTTTTACCTTTTCACCTTCTCTTCAGTCAGAGACACCAGCTTGCATTTGTAGCATGCAAAATTGATGTGCCTCGAAAGGCAAGCAGAAAGCCCAGACTGCGTGTACCTCCATCACCCTGTTCCCTTGTGCTATCTTCTGGGAAGAAAGGAGAGCTACAGTTTTTTGTAACTCCATCAGAAATTTTTTCCTATAAATGCCCATTGCAGACTGACTTTGGTGATGCCTGTTTATCTCTGGGCTCCTGGGACCACTCTCTCGAAAACAGCCTGGATACTAGTCTCCATTTCTTTTCGTTGAGACTTTATTATTCTGTTAAAGTGGTAGCCTGAATTACTAATTTATATTCTAGGTGTCTGTCTTCTTCAGATACCAAATAGACAAAAACCCTTTTCTCAAATATTCCAGAAACATTCATTCACCTACCTTTTCTGGTAATTTTTAAACTGGGAAAAGTCACCAAATACATTCAAACATGAAGCATGACATATGGTTATATCATGGTTATGTAACAGCCATGTGGCTGGTCATGTGTCAGACACCAGAATGTGAAGATGTGGAAGTCATGACCTTTGCCTTTCAAAGCCACTCAAGAAAAATGGGAAGACAAGTACATGAAGAGGAAGTTACAGTAAAATCATTAAATGTCACCCAGGACATAATCCTACAGGAAAATAAGAGAAGTCACTTTCCCTATCTTTCCCCTTACTACTACCCAACTATGGGAAGAAATATGATAAAATGAAGAGTTTTGATGTAATGGTAAGTGGTGAAGTACTTAGTCCCAGGTCTGTGGTTGTAACCAGGCTGTGCTGTTTACTCTCCATAGACCTTAGTAAGTCATACCGTCTCTTAGCTAATTTCTTGTCTGTAAAATGGGGATAATGACAAGAATTTCTCCTACCTGTCATAAGGGTTAAATGAGCTATAGGATAGAATGCAAAGCACTTTGCTTAATATACAGCAGATGCTCAATTAGATATTAGTGAAGTGAAGAGATGAATGTGTGTCATTGACAACATTCTCTGGTGAGCTTGTAGCTATTACATATGACATTGTGTTTTAGTGTCACAATAATTTCCTAGCTTTGTGATCATGGGTAAACAATTTTTCTGATCCTTAAGATTTCCAATGTAAACAAAACCTCATCTTTAAATATTTTTTAAGTGGAATTTACTTTTTATTTATATTCTTTATGCTTTTTACTTTATTTTCTTTCCTTATTTTACTGACTAGAACATATGCTATAATGTTGAATAAAAGTGGTGGGAATGAACTTCCTTCTCTTGTTTTTTTGGGAGAAAGAAAGTGTTAAATATTTCACCATTTAGTTTGGTGTTAGCTATATATATTTCATAGGTGGTCTTTATCAGATTGACAGATTCACCTCCACTCTTAGCTTGCTGTCTTTTCAGGAATAATCTTGAATTTTGTCAAATGCTTTTCCTTTATCTACTGAGGTAATTACAAGGTCTTTCTCCTTTTCCTGTTAGTATGAATAGTGAAAATGTAATGAATGTTTTTTTTAAAGAACAGACCAGTTTTACATTCCTGTGACAAGCCTCAGTTAGACATAATGAATTATCCTGTTTTCAGATACTTTAGTGTTCAATTTAAGAATATTTTGTTAATAATTTTTGCTTCTGTGCTTATGAGTAATATTGGCCTGTAGTTATGATGACCTCATAAAATAAGTTGGGATGTACTCCCATCACCTCTAATTTCTGAAAGATTTTTTGCAACCTGAGTATTATTTCTGCCTTAAATGCCTGAAAGAATTCACCAGTGAACCCATCAAGGAATAGAGTTTTCTTCTCAACAGGTTTTTTTTCTTTATTATTATAAATTAAATTTCTTTAAGATATAAAGAACTATTTTGCTTTCAATTTCTGTGTCAGATCTGAGAAGTTGTGTTTTTAAATAAATTTTTCCATTTCACCTAAATTCTGAATGTTTTGGCATAAATCTCACTTATTATTTTTAATGTCTATAGGATCTGTATTGATGTTTACATTGTTAATAAGTATCTCCCCTTTTTTGCTTATTAGTCTAGTAAAAGTTTTATCAATTTTATTAAGCTGCTCAAAGAATCAAATTTTGACTTAATTTTTTACTTCTACTCTTTATTTTTAACTTCCTTCAACTTACGTAGGATTTAGTTTGCTCTTCTTTTTTTCTAGATTCTCCATGTATAAACTTAGATTTTTGACTTCATAAATTTGTGTTATATGTTCATTATCATTCAGTGCAAAATATTTTCTAGTTTTTTACATTTTTTCTTTTGTTCATGAATTATTTAGAAGTTTCTTGTTTCATTTTCAAAAAATGTAGGGATTTTCTAGATAATTTATTATCTTTGTTAGCTAATGTTATTCTGCTTTTGTCAGATAAAATATTCTGTAGTATTTCATTCATTTGAACTTATTGATACTTATTTTATGGCCCATTGTAAGTTCTATCTTGAAAACTATAAGTGTGAACTCAGCAATTATTGGGTATACCTCTATAAATACCCAGTAGGTCAAGGTAGATTATTGTGTTTGCAAATGTTCTATGTTCTTACATTTTGGGGGGGTTCTGAATTTTCTATTAATTACTATAAAAAGGTTACAAAATTTCCAACAATAATTATGGATTTGTCTATTTCTCTTTTTAGTTCTGTCAGTATTATGTATTTTAGAGTGCTGTTAGTAGGTAATGCCCATTCGGATTGCAGTGTCTTTCTAACGAATTGACCATTTTATCAATAAAACATGACATTCTTTATCACTAGTAATACTCTTTATGTTGAAATCTGCTTTATCTGACATTAAACCAAGCACCAACTTTCTTGTGCTCACTATTTGTATTTACTAGTCACATTCTATACCTTTTCCTACCCTTTTATTTTCAACCTATCAGTATCATTAAAGTATATCTCTTGTAGCAAGCATAAAGTTAGGTAATGCTGTTTAAATTGGAGCTCTTATTCCATTTACATTAAATGTAATTGTTGCTGTGCTTCGATTAATTTTACCAAAGTTTTATTCACTTTCTATCAATATTTGTCCTATCTCTTTTCAGATCTTTTGTTCCCCTGCCCCTGCTTTCTTTTGTCTCAATATATATATTTTTAGTATTATACTTTGTTTCCTCCATTGTGTTTTTAGTTCGATTTCTTTATATACTTTTTAATGCTACTTAGGGATTATAAAGTGCATCCTGAACTTCTCATCGTCCACTTAATATTGTACTAGTTTATGCAAAATGTAAGAACCCCGTAACCACCAAATTTCATCTATCCCTTATCCTTTGTGCTTTCGTTGTCAATATTTTATTTCTGTATACACATAACAAATGCCATTATTCTTACTTGATATAATCTTTTAACTTTAAGAAATAAAGTAGTCCTTTTTATTTGCCCACATATTGACCATCTCTCTTAGTTTCTTACTTAATTATAACAATTAATTTAATTCTTCACAGTGATACGTTTCTATCTGATAATATCTGCCTTCAGCCTGAAAAATTTCCTTCAGCCTTTCCTATAGTGCAGGTTGGCTGGCAGCCAATTTTCTGAGAAATTATTTAACTGAATATCTTTTGATGACACCCTCATTATTGAAGGAGAGATTTCTGGCCTTACTTTTTTTTTTCCCCCAGCACTTTACATATGCTGTTTCACAGGCTTCTGGCTGCCATAACGTCGAATGGAAGTTAGCCATCACTTGTATCATTGTTCATCTGGAGATGGTGTGTGTTTTTTCTCTGACTACCTTTAAGATTTTCTGTTCAGCTCTGTTTTCAGCAGTTTGACTATGATGTACTTAGATGTGGTTTTCTTTGGATGCTGGGCATTCAGGTAAGCCCCAGAAAGGCCATGAGAGTAAGGGGCCTATGCTTTAGAGTAAGAACCATAATTTAGGACAGAGAAAAGAAAACACTGTAGACCTAGCTTAACCGATGATAAAACCAAACCTGACAAGTTCAGTGGGATACACGAGCAATCTAACCAGCGGCCAGAGCACAGTTCACCCCTTTCCCAGCCAGGCCAGCCCACTAACTTCTCTTGGCAGTGCCTGGCCTCCATGTTTCTGGGCAGCTCTTGCCCTGCAGCACCTGCTGTCTGCTGGGCCTGCCAGGCTCCCCCTGCACAGGCAGAGAGCAGCTTTCAGCTGGGGTCTGACAGGGAAACCCTGTGCCATCTTTTGGGACCACCACCTTCACAATCCCCTCCTCTCCTGTATCCTGCTCCACAAACCCCAGTTGCTTCAGCAGGTCCCAAACTGCCCTGTGCATCACCTCTTCTCATCTCAGAGAGAGAAAGATCTCTCTGCTTGGACTCTACTTCCCTGTTCTGAGACTGGGAAAGGAGTGCCAGGCAAAAACTAGAGTAAAATCGATCATGTCTCTTGTATTTTCATACTCTCAAATATATCACAATCCTCTGACTCTGTCCAATACATAAAAATGGTTCTTTCATATACTCTGTCCAGTTTTATACTTATTCACAACAGTAGAATAAATTCCATACCAATTATTCCATCATGGCCAGAAATGGAAGTCCTCTTTTGTTTTTGTTTTTTTGGAAAACTCCTCAGGTGATTTTTAATGTGTAGCCTAGAAAGAGAAGCAGCATGTTACAGCTCCTGGACTTTGGAGAAGCCGCCTATCCCTTCATCAGCCCGTCATCGCCAGGTACTGGGGACCAGGGCAGGAGGAAAGGTTACTGGAGTGGGGATTCCGAGGGAAGAGGATCCAGTCTGACTTTCCTGGCAGTCCCTTTTCAAGAGATGCATTTCTGAGAGAGAAAGAGATAGTGGATACTGTTTGCAGATAGTGGATACTGTTCGCAGAACTAAAATCCAAGAAGCTTGGATTTTAGTTCTGGCTCAGCCAACAGCTACTAGATGCCCATCGTTTACCTTGCCTTTCCTCATCTGCAGAGTCAGAGAATTGGATTTAGAATACTTATATTTTCCTCTATCATCTAGAGTCTGAGAACCACAAAATATTAGGCTATCTAAGTATTTCTATAACCAAATGACACATGGGAAGGCATAAAAAAATCAGGCTCCTATTACAAAAAAACAAAAACAAAACCCTTCATGGAATGTACCCATGTACCTCTAAGAAAATGACAAGATATAAGTTAAAACTGACTGTAAGAGGCTACAGGGGTTTCAATGTACTGTCAAGAACTCTTTGCTGAATTTCAGGGTTTTCCAAAGCAGGACACCAACTGAATCCCAAGTAATTAAGATGGTAGATACTTTAAAGCCTTGTTTTCTACTCCAAACATGCTCTGTTGTTAAGAGGGCAAGTGAATCCATTATTACCTGACGGTAGCCAAATGCAACCATGGCCAATGAAGAAAAGGGGCATGTTCAGAACTATTTTTAAACCTTAAACAAATTAATTATAATACTGTATAAAAGCACAACACAGGAGAAGACTTAACCACTTAGTCTGAGCTCATCACACTCACATGATTTTGTACCAAACATTATGTTGAAATAATACACTTTTTTTTTTTCCTCTTCAGATTCGTATTTCTCACATTACTGAAGGACCGATAAGTGAACCCCTTCTGTAGGCATTAGAACTGGTTCTTGGGCTCAGTGTTCTGAGACTTGTAACCTACTACTGAGGATAAAATTGTCTGGAAATCTACAGCTGGGTAAAAGTTTTGGCATATGCTGAGTTGGAAAAACAAGGCATATTTGTCTTTTCAGGCATATTTTTGATGACAAGACTAAGATTCTAACAAAGTTTAAACGTGGGGTTCTGTGCATCCTTGCCCCTTAAAAGTCTTGAGTTCCAGGCTTTCTTCTAACATACTTACATACTTCCCATATTATTCCAACCTTCTGAAACTCTAATTTTGCCTTTGCTCACATTATATTTCCTGTATCAGTAAGAAACTCATTCGGTGGTCCAAACAAATTCAGCTGGGCTTTCATGTCTTTCAAGAATTAAAGCAAGACAACACAGAGGGAAATATTTATCGAAATTTGTCTTGAGGCGCATCTTAGTCTGTCTTTAGAGAGTACTTTGTGTATAAGTTAGGTTTAATGTGGCATAAACTCAGTAAAGTCATACACTTTTTAAGAAAGGCGTAGGTGTTAGGGTTAATGACAATTCTAAACTGATATCTGGCGGCATGCTATTTACAATAATAATATATCATGAGAACTTGTAGTTTCATTATAAGAAGTGAAAATTGATGTCAGTAGCATATAGAAACAAATTATGCTCTAATGATTTCCTAATAAAGTAATTGGCTCATAGGTCACAAGGGATACAAGCCAAAAAATCTCCTTGGCCACTGAAGCCAAAGTAATTATTTTTCAGCCTTTAAATATTAAGCAGGTTGCCTAAGGCTTCTCATGGCATGCTACCTGATGATTCCCTGTCCCATCAAGTTCTTGGGGAGTTTGAAGAGGTCAAAGACAGAACTTCAGAGATAATTGAATGCACTTAAAATGAAAATGTTTATAAAAAGAGCAGGTTAGGTTTGTTTTTTCCCTGTGGCTAAGCCTTCTACCTTTGGTCCATGTGACAGATTGGGAGACGTGTGTAGATTCCTGTAATCCCATTGCTTAGCCAAAGGGCAAGGATCACTTGGCAGAATCTGTAGAACCTTTACCAAATATAATCCACTCACCACATCCTCAGCTACAACCTCATTTAATCCCAGGGTGGGTAAATATGAGGATTAAATCAAATGATACATATGAAAGTGCATTGAGAGGTACAAAGTAGTATATAAATTAAAGTTATTAAGACACATTTGACTGGAAAAGACAAACTGTTTTTGAAACCTTACTACATTTCCCTCTGGATTTCTAAAAGTAAGCCATCTTGCAATTGCGTATTAAGAAATAGTGACTAATTGTGTTTGCATCCAGTCAGTACCATAGAAATTATGTCCCTATTTAGTAGACTTTCAATCACGCAAACTGACCAATTAAAAACACTAGGAATGGACATTTGTAGCAGTAAAGCCTTTTGCACATGTTTTTCTTCATTATTATTTTTGCCTTACCTTGAGCTGCCTCTAGAGTTTATTTTAAAAGATAAAAAGAAAAAAATTTAGAAAGGAAGGGAAACGTACAAGACAGATGGTTTGTCAAATCAGAAACAGGAAGCCTTTCCAAAAACAGGATAAAGAACATGGTGAATTATGAGATCGAAATGTTTATTGTAGGTCTACTGCAATTCCTTTGGATGTAAAAATAGGATGTTGCTGTAGTTCAGCCTTTAATTGTTCTTCCTTTCCTAGAGGGCAAGTATGTTCACTGTACATCTTCTATACCCATAAGGAGTGCTGGGCTTTTGTTCATAGTATGTCTCCCATTTTTCCGGAAGATTCCTTGGCAGGTAGAACACAGCTCATGTGCTAACTCAGAGCGATGTCAAGGGCCTAAGACATGCCCCTGTATGAGCACTTCTCTGTAGAGCACTGCTGCAGGACAGTGGAAAGAGCATGAACTTGGAAGTCAGGTGGATCTGGGTTTGAAAACCACCAGTTCTGACACTAGGTTGGTATATTTGTGGGAAAATGAATTCACCTCTTTCAGTCTTGGTTTTCTAATCAATAAAAGATAATGACAATAACACGACCTTGCAAAGTTTTATTTGGAGTTTAAGATTATCAAGATATGTTAAATTGACACAATTTAATAGCTGTCTCTATGGAGCTTCCCCTTCCATGAAGTGTTTTGTATGTATTTCTCATTTAGTGCCCACAACAACCTTATCCCATAGGAAATACTGTCTCATTTTTTTTCACAAAATGGAAACACTGAGGCTCTGCTAAGTTTATGCTGAATCCATGTGGCTAGTAAGTAGACGTGCCAGTGGGAGGAGCTTGTGTGGTCCAGAGCTTGCCCTGATAACACCCACAGTAGGAGGTTAGTTCAGGACCACAGAAATGTTGCTGGAGAAGAGAAACCTTCTTTTTATAACTTCGGTGACTCTACCCACTTTATCTTTTGAATCAATGGACTCCCTTTTGGGGAGAGGGGGAGAGGGAAGTGAGCAAACTGTATAGGACTTTTCCTGCACTGAAGTGAAAAGGTGGTCTCCATGGTCTTTTTTATTTTTATTTATTTGTTTGTTTGTTTGTTTGTTTATTTATTTATTTAAGACTGTGTTGGGTCTTCATTGCTGCGTGTGGGCTTTCTCTCATTGCGGTGAGCAGGGGCTACTCTTCGTTGAGGTGCACGGGCTTCTCATTGTGGTGGCTTCTCCTGTTGCAGAGCACGGGCTCTAGGCATGGGGGCTTCAGTAGTTGTGGCACGTGGGTTCAGTAGTTGTGGCATGCAGGCTCCAGAGCACAGGCTCAGTAGTTGTGGTGCACAGGCTTAGCTGCTCTGCAGCATGTGGGATCTTCCCGGACCAGGGCTCGAACCCGTGTCCACTGCCTTGGCAGGTGGATTGCTAACCATTGAGCCAACAGGGAAGCCCTCCATTGTCTTTTGCAATACTAAAAATTTTGACAACTATAAAAGAAAAAATAATTCCCTTTAGCAGAAGTAAAGGAAAGGAAAAAAGATTAAATGAAAGAACTTCTTGGCTATGAAATATGAGAGTTTAGTGAAAGAAGTAGTGGCTTTAACGGATAGACATGTTCTACAGGTAAACAACCATTTCTCTCAAATCATCTGAATCAATCCTATCTAAGGCAAGGATATCACCTGCACTTAAATAATGTTAGTATGTATTATACTATGAGGGACAGTATCCCTTAATTTATCAGTCCTGCATTTTTAACAGGACCAGTATTCATATAAGTGGATATCCAAATCATGAAGTTTACCGGATGTTTGTAAGAACCGCCCTCCCCCAAAAGCTATAAGTTTTGCCCTTTTGAAATCTTAAATTGCAAGCACTGGTGCTTCTAGAGCAACTTTTTGATTCAGGATGAGAAGGCTGAACCACATGGAGAATGACTAGAGATAAAGGTTTGATGGTAGCTGGGGTATCCATTCTCTTCAGTTCCTCTCCCCCACCCCACCTCCTTGCTCACAGACCCTGGAAAAGCAGGAAGCTGGAAGCATGGCCAAGCGTGGGGGCACAGTGGGAGTCAGATTTTCGTTCCATCACATCCACCATCTGGTGCTTCTCTTCCTCACTGTCTGCCTACATCTCCTTTTGGGGGCCTCTGGCTTTCAGCTTTTTCCTTTCTCCTTTTTTTGATATTCTGTTTCCCTACCAGCCCTTTTCATTTTATCTTCTCTTTTCTATTTCCATTTATCTGCGATCCCTTAGTTTGTTCTTTCTCTGTAGAAATCATTTAAAACGTCACCTGTATCTCAAGAAACTTTTTCAAGAATAAAATATATCTAACTCTGTATTTGTGAGTCTTGGTCCTTTGAGGATCAGATATCAAAAACAAGGTATCAAGAATTAAATATGAAAAGAATGTATTAGGAAAAATGCCAGTGAGAGAAAGTGGAGAGGGAGCCAGGGGAGGCTAGGAAAGACCATGATGGAGACTGGATCCAGAGAATAGAGAGGGACTTAAGGAAAGTAGGTCAGGTGCAAGCGTCTAGTCAGTGCAGTTCTAAGGAAAGTTCAGCAGGGGGAGCTCATGAGTCAGTGTCACTCCCCAGAGGAGTCCTCTGTTTATCAGGAAAGGGCCTTAGCATCCCTGCTGTGCTCAGTCACTGGCTGGGAGCAGCCCCTGGGAAGCAGGGCCTCAGTCAGAGTGCGGAGATGGATTGCAGAGTACAGAAGCTTGAGGCCATCAGCAAATGACATTCTCTGCCTGTGGAGATTTGGGAGGTGCGTTCTCCTGGTCACCATACTACTGTTCTTAGAGCTATGGCCCTTGAGTGTGTGTGTCTGTGTGTGTGTACAGTAAATATCTATATTTATTAAACGTAGACCTTACTTTTTGACAAAAGGATTTGGAATATGTAACTAAAATAGCCCCGTGGGCTCTTTGCCAAACTGGAGACCTGCTCCAAGTAATTACCTTTAGATCTACATTGGCTAAGCTGGTGACAATGAGACATAGTTTTCAGCAGGAAAGTAAAGTTATTCAACAAGATAATGGTAAGAAGTATTGTGCATATTCCAAGAAATGTCAGCAGCCATCGTCACTGCTCCTGTCTTTTCATCTAAAGAGACATTTGTCTGATTATTAAATTTCTGTGACAGTGTGCCTCAGTACAATCGCCAGAAAACATAACAGCTGGTAAAAGTTGCCTTTTATGTGAACAATAGTTGTTGTAAAGCTGTATAAAAAATCACATAAGAGGTAAAAGTAAATACTGAGGATTGTGTTGAGTCTTGTGGATTTTGAACTAGACCAGTTAGAATTAAGTGTAAAATTGAATAGCTATTGCTGAATATAATACTTAACCAAATAAGGGTATTCTGTATTTCATAACTTCTAAAAACATTAGACCATGATAATTAGGAAGCCAGAATTCTATGTTCTGATCCTCAGCCACTGCTAAATTATTCTATATCTTGTCATATGTTCAGTAGAGGCAGCGTATCTAGCAAGAGAAAAATGAAGAATATACAACACGATACAGAAGTAATCAAGGAAAGATGAGAAGGAGACTAGTTTAAAGAAACTATTACAATATTTATTTCTAAACACATTTTTATGACATCCCAGATTTTGACTCTTCTCAGACCCCACTCACATGATAGTCTCAGCATATTAGCTTCATGATTTTATCTAAGCACACCTATTATTTCAGTTGAAAACCAAACATAAGGGGCTTCCCTGGTGGCACAGTGGTTGAGAGTCCGCCTGCCGTTGCAGGGGACACGGGTTCGTGCCCCGGTCCAGGAAGATGCCGCAGAGCGGCTGGGCCTGTGAGCCATGGCCGCTGAGCCTGTGCGTCCGGAGCCTGTGCTCCGCAACGGGAGAGGCCACAACAGTGAGAGGCCCGCATACCGCAAAAAAAAAAAAAAAAAAAAAAAAAAAAACATAAGTAGAAATGAGAAGAAAAAATAAACTTTGAGTAGGGTATAGTAAGGATTGAGAGTTGACAAGCTATCTGAGTCAGAGTTCTCCAGAAAAACAGAACACAATAGAATGTGTACATAGAGAGAAAGAAATTTATTATATGGAATTGGCTCCCATAATTATGGAGACTGGAAAGTCCAAAATCTGCCAGGTAGACCAGCAGGCTGGAGACCCAGGGGAGGTGATGTTCCAGTTGGAGGATGTCTGCTGTAGAACCAGATCAGACTTACTTTGCAGGTGAAGTCCGAAGACAGTCTGCCGTCAGATTTTCTCTTGCTCACAGGAGGCCTTTCTGTTCTATTCTGTCCTTCAACTGATTGTATGAGGCCCACCCACACTGTAAAGAGCAATCTGCTTTACTCACAGTCCCTTGATTTAAATGTTAATTCCATCCCCAAACATCTTCACAGATAACACAACATAACATTTGACCAAATATCTGGGCACCTCATGACCCAGCCAAGCTGACATCTAAAATGAACCATCGCAGGGCAGAAATTGAGACACAGATGTAGAGAACAAACCTATGGACACTGAGGGGGGAAAGTGGTGGTGGTGTGATGAATTGGGAGATTGGGATTGACATATATACACTAATATGTATAAAATGGATAACTAATAAGAATATGCTGTATAAAAAGATAAAATAAAATTCAAAAATAAAATAAAGTGAACCATCATACAAACCTTCCAGATTCCTTACCTCTGGTAGCAGGAATAGTAAACTAAGTGATGTCCAGCCCACTCTGATTCTATGTTAACAGTGAGAATAGTCTCTAGGAGTTGGGTCAGGTACCCCATTAAAAAATTTTTCAGAAATGTATGCCCTCTTCTTAGACTTAACTTCCTAAGTTGTTGAAATTCAGAGTGCAGTGTATTATTGGTCTTTCCTTTATGCAACATTTTACTGAGGTATAGCATATATTCAGTAAATTGCCCAAATCTGAGGTGACAATGAAATATCTGTATCTGTCTCTATATCTCCATGTAACCACCATCCAAAACAATATGTAGATCATTTTCAACATTCCAGAAGAGGCTCTCATTTTCCTTTTCAATTAATGGACCCCAGAGGAAAACACAGCTCTGACTTCTATCACTGAAGATTCTACTTTGCCTTTTCCTGAATGTCATATAAGTGACATCACAGAAAATTTCCTCTATTAATATCTGGCTTCCTTCATGTTAAGTCTGAAACTGTAAAAGGACTGTGATTACACCACTTGTGAGATAACGAATTAGCTTGCCATAGTTTTATATATATATATATATATATATATATATATATATATATGGTGTATATATATATTATATATATATATATATATATATACTTTTTTTATTTTTTTTTTTGCTGTACGTGGGCCTCTCACTGTTGTGGCCTCTCCCGTTGCGGAGCACAGGCTCCGGACGCGCAGGCTCAGCGGCCATGGCTCACGGGCCCAGCCGCTCCGTGGCATGTGGGATCTTCCCGGACTGGGGCAGGAACCCGTGTCCCCTGCATCGGCAGGCGGACTCCCAACCACTGCGCCACCAGGGAAGCCCTATATGATATATTTTTTAAACAAGACCTTGGGTCAGACACACAGATGGTTTATTACTCACAGCAAAAAGCAGCCAGAGCAGTATCTCAGCACACATTCTCCATGTCCCAGTCTTCACAGGGTGACAGAATGAGAGCCACATGTTTATCTGACCTGCATCAGGTTTACATCACAAGAGCAGAACCCTTAAAGGATGAGACTTGGAACTTCTTTGGGGTGGTTGGCATTATCTCCAGCACATGGCTGCCATTCTCCTGCCAAGAGAAAAAGGCTTTTACTCTACAATGTAAATCACCTTCTCCTGGGAAAGTGGGGGAGGGATATGATGACCATCCTGGAATGTAAGCCAGTGCCTCTGGAAGAGGGGAAGGAAACCTTACTAACTTGGAAGTGTCTGGAGATTTCTGTCTTTAGGGAGGTACTACCTCTAGCTTCTAAGGCATGTTCCCAAGGCCATCCCTGTACTCGGAATGCCCAGGCCATGCAGAAAGACTGAAAAATCCAGGGAAAATTATCTCCCAACGTCATCAACTTTTCCTTGAGATTAATTCACGTTTGCATAAAGCAGTAGTTTATTCTTCCCTTGCTGGTATACACAGTTCCTGCAGTTGATGTATTTAGAAATTGGCTGTTGAGCACGTACCATGTGCCCAGGTCTACCATAATAAAAGGACTGGCATGCCTACAACTATCTACCATAATAAAAGGACTGGCATGCCTACGACTATGAATTGTGGAGACAAGGGAGAGAGTTTAACGCGAGTTCTGTAGATCTGTTAGTAGTACATATTTGGTGTTCAGGTAGCTCATGATCCTTTCAAAATTCTACTTAAAACTTTGAGTCATGTTATATGCATATTTCTGGGGAGAAAAACCATTGCTTTTATCAGATATAGTAATATGTCTGTAATTCAAAAGATTAAGAGTTCCTAGCATGGTAATTCCATCTCTGCAAGATTCAAACAGACTCTCTGTGGTTTTGTTTCCTCCTGACAGATCTGGACCCTGAGCCTCTAGTTTCCTTAAACTGCTCCCATTGCCTTACCTTCTCACCAAAACAGTGGAAATTCCAAGACAAATATGGAAAGAATGATTGAAAAAGGTAGTAGGTGTAAGTGAAGTAAGACAGAGAAAGGCAAATATCATGTGATATCACTTACACGTGGAATCTAAAAGATGATACAAATGAACTTATTTACAAAACAGAGACAGACATAGAAAACAAAATTATGGTTACCAAAGGGGAAAGTGGGGGGAGGAATAAATTAGGACTTTGGCATTAACAGATACACACTAATATATATAAAATAGATAAACAGCAAGGACCTACTGTATAGCACAGGGAACTATATTCAACATCTTGTAATAACCTATAATGAAAAAGAATCTGAAAAAGAATATATATATATATATATATATACATGTATATATATGAATCACTTTGCTGTATACCTGAAACTAACACAACACTGTAAATCAACTATACTTCAATTTAAAAAAAGAAAGAGATGGTAGGTAATAGTGCTCAAATTAAGGACAAAACCACCTCAGGGGCTTCCCTGGTGGCGCAGTGGTTAAGAATCTGCCTGCCAATGCAGGGGACACGGGTTCGAGCCCTGGTCCAGGAAGATCCCACATGCCGCGGAGCAACTAAGCCCGTGCGCCACAACTACTGAGCCTGCGCGTCTGGAGCCTGTGCTCTGCAACAGGAGAGGCCGCAGCAGTGAGAGGCCCGTGCACCGCGATGAGGAAGTGGCCCCCGCTCGCTGCAACTGGAGAAAGCCCTCGCACAGAAACGAAGACCCAACACAGCCAAATAAATAAACAGATTAATTAATTTTTAAAAAACAATTCCTAAAAAAACAAAACAAACAAAAAATTTAAAAAAACCTCAGACAAGTCAGTTTACAATTTTTCTGGCTTCTTTTTGTTTTAGTATCTTTGTTAAGAACGCACCAGTAAAGCACTCAAGACCAAGATCTGAGACCCACCAGAGTGCTATACTCTCCCCAGGACTTAATCTGAAAAAAAAAACCCGTGCTATCCCCAAAGGCCCTAGCCTTCCCCCACTAGTATGACACGTTTATAGCAAATTTTTCTAAATTTGATACTCACCTGCATGTGTTCAATCTCTTCTCACCCAGCACTGAAAATAAATTTAACAAATGTTCTCTTTTCATCATTTGAATTTTTGCCTTTTTGGAATATTTGCATTTTAACAGGAGTATGCCTGAAAAATAAGTCTTTGCTCGAGGGAATGTATTACTAATGTGAAAATGTTAGGCATCTGTTACAGTCTAGTTGAAGAGGGATTTAAGATAAATAAGCTTTCCTGTCACACTGTCACACAGCAGTGCTCACATCACGTCGTCATCTCCTTAGATAAGCTTCATAAAATTCTCTACTTTTCTGATTGAAAAAGTTGCTCTTCAGAACAACATGACGGCACACACAATTGCCACATGGTGTGGTGACAAGGACACTTAGCCCGACCTTCCAAGACCAGAGTCCAAATCATGGGTCTGCATTCAGTCCGGCATGACCTTGGGCACACTGATTAATCTCCCAGAGATTCAGTTTGCTTATGGGTAATGCTGAGATCATGATGCTTGTGTTAACACGTTATCAAGTGAAAGATGTTTTACGAACTTAGGTAATATTATGTCACAATCACATCACAACCACCCCATGTGACCTCATCTGGACCTCATCTGCGGGTTACAAAAAAATTCCTTAAACATTCAAAATGACAGTGCTATCGAGATGACAGTTTTGAAACATAGTCCTGTTGGACTTCGGGTAACAGCTGCAGGATGGAGGGAAAGGGGGAGAGAAGGAGTTAAGGAAAAGAGATTCTGCTATTTTAAAAAAACTTTTATTGGAGTAGAGTTGATTCACAATGTGGCGTTAATTTCTGCTGTCCAGCAAAGTGAATCAGTTATACATATAGCCACTCTTTTTTAGATTCTTTTCCCATATAGGTCATTACAGAGTACTGAGTAAAGTTCCCTGTGCTATACAGTAAGTCCTTCTTAGTTATTTTATATATAGCAGCGTGTATATGTCAATCCCAATCTCCCAATGTATCCCGCCTTCTCCCCTGGTGACCATAAGTTTGGTTTCTACATCTGTGACTCTATTTCTGAGATTCTACTATCTTGTGAATGTGCGAGATTTGCTCTCCTTGGAGGAAGAGTGACAGTTAGCCGGTGACTTTGCAGCGTGGAACCCATAGCATAAAGGTTTAGGGCTCTGTTATTAACCAACAATGTGTTGCCAACCAGTGTTAGCGAGCATTTCAAGTGTCTCTTCATTAGTCAGGAGTGGGGAGAGATCAACAATTCAGTCGCAGAGATATAGGAAGCCTGTATCTTAATACTGTTAGGCTTGTAGGCAGGTTAGCGATAGCAGCTCTGTGGGCTCACAAGTGTGATTCAGGTAATCTATATCCTCATAAATTTGGGAGTGTTAGAAGCAAGCAACCACACTCACTGCTTATGGAAAACAGAACAAGTATCTCACAGCGAGCATTAAGATCGAACGATGCCTGAGCTGTTGGAGCCCTGTTGATTCCAAATTTATAATGTCTGTGGAAAGGTGGAGAACAATAAGGGAACATAATGACTTACTTTCCTTGGCTTAGACAATGCGAGGTAGGTCAATTGTTGTAGTCATATCTTCGTCCAGAGAAACTGCCATTTTAACTCCCTACTTCATAGCTTCTCATCTGAAGAGTTTTCTCAGTGGAGAAGACTTCCTGTGTTTCTGGATGAGGATGAGAATAGTAGCATAATGTCAGTTACTTTTTAGAAAGATAGAACAAATAAAGAGTCCAAAAGTGGGGGTGAGGGAGGGGTTGGGAAAGAGAGCATACTGGCATTTGGTCAGAAAGAAATTAAACTTAGGGATAAGGGGAGAACTTAACTCACTCATTATTTTCTTTACCCTCCCATTCCTACCAAATCTTGTGCAATTTTTTTTTTAATGTGAAAAAGAGATGTGCCATTTTTGATAGTTAATACTCCATCATAAATGAGCAGCAATTAGAGAATATAATGGATGTCTTTTGGTACTTGAGAAACACAAATGGAAGTAGAGAGTTTAGAGTTTTCAAATAGAATGAACTCTATAACTTCCAGTTTCTTTCTTTGTCTTACCATGGTCACATTATTATTATTATTATTTTTGTCCCTACAGGTGATCTAATTTATTTTCTCCAAAAGCTTACATCCTTACAGTAGGCTTGAAATTCTGACATATTGACATCATGAGGAAAGATCGGGAACCTTAGTGTCAAATCATGAAGTCTTTATTAGAAAGTACAAAGTCAACAGAAGACTGTTACTTGGAGATTTACTACTCTTAAAGGAAGTAATATATCAGTTTGCTCTTAAGACATGGCCCAAGAGATGCCTGCTTGGGAAGTTTGGAAAGCTCCAGCTGGGGGGGCTTTCTATCCTTCTCTTCATGCCTGCAACTCCAGAAGTTAATACACAGAGTTTTAAGTAATGATGATACACATCATTTTTCCTTGGCTTCTCAGAGTGAATTGTTCTAAGAGAAGAAAAGTACTATGCTTCATATAATGCTTTACTATAATTCCCTAAGAATGTAATGGTACTATTCTATTCTCTAGATGTTTGTGGGGGAATTGGAAAAAACTTAACCTGGTATTCAAATTGAGCTTAATCTTCTAGTCTCTATTGCTGTACCTAGAACTTGGAGAGTCAGAGAACATATCTACCAGCCCAGTGAATGTTTGTACCTTAGTGATTTTTGAGTCACTTTGTAGAACAAGTCAGGTTTCTGAGTGTTCTTGGTTGGGGGGAGTCTAATATGTAAAGTTTGTAAAACTTAAAGAACAAATCTTTATTTCCTGCCTTAATGGGTTAAGAAGTTTCCTTTCGGCCCATAATTTTATGGGGTGTTATTTCAAAAAATAATAATATTTAATGTAGGTTTTTTTTTTTTTTTTTTACTATTTTGGTCTTAAGAATCATTGAGGTAAAGAGCTTCTAGAGCATTTATTCTTAATCTCTGGATCCTCTCTTCAATAAATCATGTATATAGAAATGTGGAAATTTCACAGACCCTCTGAAACGTATTCATACACCAATAGATCCATGGGTGCCAAGTTTAAAACCACTGTTGTAGAGGAATTGGAATTGTATCCGCTTAAACAGATTAATATCACACCCTAGATAGTGCCAGGGACTCAGTAAGCACTTCATAAAACCTTTTGGAGAAAATAGCAGATGGAATATTTTTTCATTCTCTGCTCTGAAATTACATTTCCTAGGCCTCTCAGAGACCCTATAAGGTCATCAGTTGTCATTTCCAAGATCCCTGCTTTTCATTGCTCAACTGCAAGGGATGAGAGGCAGGAGAATAACGTCCATATTTCAGCATTTCATGAATCTGATTGTTACGTGATCTCAGAAGGTTACAGTTAGGCTCTTCTCCCTTGTCTTTCATTTGTGTGACACTGGATTTGTTAATGAAGGAACCTAAATGAGTTTTAAATGGTTTTGTAAAGGAGAGACAAATATTTGGTTTGTTTTCTTTTAAAATGTTTTTCAATTGCCCGCCTCTCTTTCTCTCTCCCTCTCTCTCTTTCTCTCTCTAGGCACACAAGAAGTTGTTGGGTATTGCTCAAATTCTATAATATGGTAATGAAATACTTTGATCATGAGAAGCAAATGAATGTTTAGTAATTCAACCAAAACAGATAGAATCATCTGAGTTTTATAATACAGTTTTAGCTTTAGATACCACTTCAAAATCCACCTGCTTACTTAAATTAAACTCAACCATCATAATTTTACATCCCTTGTTACTTTGTCATTGAACTATTCTGGTTTTAAGAAAATGAAAAGTAATTTTTTAAAGTGAGAACAATAAAGGAAGTTTGTGCAATTCATTTTTCTCTGATTAAAGAATACATACACAAATTTACCTCTGTAGTTGAAAAGCTGTACAAATAATAAATTTCATCCTTGATTGACCCTAATATTTTTGTCATTAATATGGGAAATGGTCAGTCAAGACAAGAGGAAAGGACATTTTATATTCATGGTGAAACTTCTGCAGAATATTACAGGGTTCTTGGACTATATTTGTAAGCTAAAAGTTTGACCTTTTAATAAATAATTTACAAACTGAGTCTTTTAAAAATTTGTGTTGAGGAAAATTTCAAATACATGCAAAAGTAGAGAAAATAGTATGACTTTGTGACCAATCTTTAAATTGATTTTGAAGTCACTGGTTGAATTATGGTATTCTAGAAAAAGTGTTAACAGTTATTGCCTTATTTCGGTCCCTTTCTTACTTCCTGTCACACCTTATTAGAATTGAAGCTAGGTAAATGCGTTTTTTGTTTTTTGGTTTTTTTTTAAAGAGAAAGAACAAGTTCTCTGCTGTTTCTCTCTATTTTTTAATTAATTAATTAATTTTTATTTTTGGCTGTGTTGGGTCTTCATTTCTGTGCGAGGGCTTTCTCTAGTTGCAGCGAGTGGGGGCCACTCTTCATCGCGGTGCGCGGGCCTCTCACTGTCGTGGCCTCTCTTGTTGCGGAGCACAGGCTCCAGACGCGCAGGCTCAGTAGTTGTGGCTCACGGGCCTAGTTGCTCCGCGGCATGTGGGATCCTCCCAGACCAGGGCTCGAACCCGTGTCCCCTGCATTGGCAGGCAGATTCTCAACCACTGCGCCACCAGGGAAGCCCCTGGTAAATGCCTTTTTATGTAAAATTAATAGATGCTCATTAAGAAAAATTCAAGCCATTAGGAAAAGTACAAAGAAAACATTTAAAACCATATCAATTTCCACCACCTCCAAATTACTCTAGTTACTATTTTGTGAACAGCATTTTATGCATCTTCTTATAAAGAGATAAATAGGTAATAGAGTAAAAAGTATTATCATGCTATATTCAGTATTTAAAATGAAAATTATGGGATTTAAAGAAAAAGAAACTGAAGCAAAACTAAAATAATTGTTTCTTCAAGAGATACTCAATTCTTAAAACGTCTTTACATTTTAATATAAAGAGTTTATTAAAAAGTACATAGTTCTACTTTAAATAGTATCTATTTGCATTTTGACTTGAAACCATAACTCCCATAATTCTGTATTTAAATGGATTCGCTATTTACCACCAGTTTTTTTTATCATGTTTTATCCGTATCCAAGTTTTTTATTATGCTTCATCTTTCGCCTGCCTGGCATTCATTCTGCTCAAGAATGTTTTGGTCCCTAAGCTGTTAACAGATTTGCTAACTTCAAGGAAATGTCTTTATCTGAAGACACTTTGGACAGTATGAACTATTGGGCCACTCTCGGAACGTTGTAGCTATCATTCACTATCTTCAGGAGTTGAACGTTGCCTTAGAGACATCCGCAGCTAACCCTATTTTTACCCTTTGTATACCATTTACTTTTCTTTTCACATGCTCAATTTTTTTTTGAATTGTTCTAGTACAGCCACTTTTACAAAACATGTCGAATGAATCTGTCTGAATTTTTTGAAAATGTAATGTTCCCTTTCAATTTGCAGATTTCAAGTTTTTTCTCAGTTCTGTGGTATTTTCACCTGTGATATATTACTTTATAATTTTAACTGCTCCATTTTTTCCATACTCTTCTTCAGCAATTATGGATATACTGGATCTCCTTTTCTTCCATATCTATCAACTTACAAACAGTAATTGTCTTTCCATTTATTATTATTATTATCCTAATGTGACTTTCATCTTTATCATGGTTTAGCTTTCTCTTGTATTTCCTCTATGAATTGTACTGGCTCAATTTTTTTCTCCATCCATTATCTTATAATTTCTTCTTTGAATCCTTACATCTACCCTATGAGATCTTTTCAGGAGTTATTATGCAATTTGCAATTTTTTTGAGACCTAACAGGTTGAATATTTTTGTAATATAAGCATAGCTGTTTCAGTATTTTGTAGGTGTTTCTTATAGTTTGGGGTTGTAAACTTCCTTGTTTCATTGGAGATGAAGAACTCTTCTATTTCTTCTATTTTTTCTTCATTGCTCACAAAGGGATTTAGGAAGGGAGAGGGGAATTCTAGAAAAGTCTTTGCTCAACCATCTTTGACATAAGGCTTACATAGAAGTTTAAGTCCAAAGTTTTACACTGCTTCAGTGCTATGAAGACTTCATAGATAGCCACCCAACTATCTGGGTGGAGTGTCTTCCTTTCCCTAGAAATGAGCAAGTTCTTAGAATGAACTGATTGCAAGAGCTAAGAACACAGGATTAGTTTTCCAATTCCTCCAACCACCTTCTCCCCAGAAACTTGGAGGATCACTTGCCTGATACCTGTGGTGTGGACACAGGGTGAGACACTGTAGGTAGGGTTGGAAAAAGCTTTCTTTTTTTTTGACCACATAGAAGAGAAATATAGAGTGTTAGAATCAGCAGCTTGACTGTGTATCCAAAAGACTGGGCTGATTTTGGCCATTTTGTACCTTGAATAAGTTTTTACTATACAGAAGGTTGAGATATGAATATTACACTTCGGAGGTTCCTTTCCTGTTCAAAGGCAAAAAAGTAACCAAAAGCTTTGCTGGGAGTTTTTATCAGCAATAGGAATAAAGTCTAGCTGGAAATACTAACTAGATTATAAGTTTCTCAAGCGACCATATTTTATTTATCTTTGCATTTTCAGTACCTTGCACAGTGTTTGGAAAATAATAGTTGCATAATATTAACATAATAACTGATAGCCAGATGCATATTGGTGATGGGCACTATGCCAATCACATTCAATTCTCACACAAAAAGAACAACTCATTACTCTTCTTGATTAGGGAAGTGAGGCTCAGAAAAGTAAATGCCCAAGATTACACTGCTATTAAATAGACGGAGTCAAGATTTGAACCCAGGCTAACTGACTACAGAGTACATCAGCTTAACTAAGTGTACGAACTTAACCACCAAGAAAGGGATGAGGGAGCCAGGGAAGGAAAGAAAGAAGAACAGGAGGCACAATGAGAAGAATGATTGACATAAGCAAGAATTTTAAGGTATTGAAGCATTGTTATACAAAAAGGAGAAGAGATGACCTTTGAGCAGCCAGTGGGAAGCATGATTTTGCTGTGGAGACTCAATACTAGAGGCCCAGGAAAAAAGCAATACACCTGAATGCACACACAAAAAGTCTGTTACAAACCAAAGCTGGCCTCCTGGTGGTGAGAAGACAATTGTGGACATGGGGAATGTAGAAACCAATATGGAGAGATCGTGGTTGCCTTTGCAAGGTTCCATGCTGTTCTTAATTTCTGCCTTCCTGACCACTATCATTTTCTTGAATATCTTGGGAAAGTGTAAACAACATGGGAACAACACTCTTCTACCCGATATGGACCATGTAACTCTTGAGAACACACTCATCTTGACTAGCCAAGAATAGCTAACTGTAGTGGGCCCCAACTCTATTAAGCAATAGTTGGTGGGTTGCAGGTTTGATGGGAGAGAATATCAAAGGACCTCTTAGGCCTTTCCTCAGTTGGTTTTCTTTATACCTTTGAGTTCGGTTACGTATGTGCAAATGTGTGTCTGTGTATGAATCTATAAGCTGTCAAAAATTCAGTCTAGACTAGGAAGACTTAAACCAACAATACTCAGTAATCTCCATCTAACCTGGGTGCTGATATTACTTGGAGGAAGGAGGTGTTCTGTGGGTCTAGACAGTGTGATCCCAGCTAAGGGAAAAGCAGTTTAGTGAGTCAAAGGTGTGTATTCTGGGCCTGGCTTTCCCTCTCTGTAGCTGAGTGACATGATCATGCTTGGCTTCAACTCCCCATAATTTGAGGACAATTCTCCTTGCCCAACCTACATTTGCTTCACTGGTTCCAAAACCTATATAAAAATAGACAAATTGCAGATACTCTTCATAAGCCAGAGGAGCTAGAGTATGCACTAAGCAGTTTAAGAGTCCTCTGAGTACCAGATGTCTTCTGTCTCCGGATGTGAGCCGGGCCCTGCTCAAACCTTACTCACTATGACTTCCCGCTACATTTTGTTTTTAACATCTTTATTGGAGTATAATTGCGTTACAATGGTGTGTTAGTTTCTGCTGTATAACAAAGTGAATCAGCTATACGTATACATATGTCCCATATCCTCACCCTCTTGCGTCTCCCTCCCACCCTCCCTATCCCACCCCTCTAGGTGTACACAAAGCACCGAGCTGATCTCCCTGTGCTGTGCAGTTGCTTCCCACTAGGATCTATTTTACATTTGGTAGTGTATGTATGTCCATGCCACTCTCTCACTTCGTCCCATCTTACCCTTCCCCCTCCCTGTGTCCTCAAGTCCATTCTCTACGTCTCTGTCCTTATTCCTGTCCTGCCCCTAGGTTCCTCAGAGCTATGTGTTTTTTTTAGATTCCATATACATGTGTTAGCATATGGTATTTGTTTTTCTCTTTCTGACTTACTTCACTCTGTACGACAAACTCTAGGTCCATCCACCTCACTACAAATAACTCAATTTCATTTCTTCTTATGGCTGAGTAATATTCCATTGTATATATGTGCCACATCTTCTTTATCCATTCATCTGTCGATGGACACTTAGGTTGTTGCTTCCATGTCCTGGCTACTGTAAATAGTGCTGCAGTGAACACTGTGGTACATGACTCTTTTTGAATTATGGTTTTCTCAGGGTATATGCCCAGTAGTGGGATTGCTGGATCATATGGTAATTCTATTTTTAATTTTTTAAGGAACCTCCATACTGTTCTCCATAGTAGCTGTATCAGTTTACATTCCCACAAACAGTGCAAGAGGGTTTCCTTTCTCCACACCCTCTCCAGAATTCATTGTTTGTTTGTTGTTGGTTTTTTGTGGTACACGGGCCTCTCACTGTTGTGGCCTCTCCCGTTGCGGAGCACAGGCTCCGGACGTGCAGGCTCAGCGGCCATGGCTCACAGGCCTAGCTGCTCCACGGCGTGCGGGATCTTCCCGGACCAGGGCACGAACCCGTATCCCCTGCATCGGCAGGCGGACTCTCAACCACTTAGCCACCACGGAAGCCCCAGAATTCATTGTTTGTAGATTTTTTGATGATGGCCATTCTGACCACTGTGAGGTGATATCCCATTGTAGCTTTGATTTGCATTTCTCTAATGATTAGTGATGCTGAGCATTCCTTCATGTGTTTCTTGGCAATCTGTATATCTTCTTTGGAGAAATGTCTGTTTAGGTCTTCTGCCCATTTTTGGATTGGGTTGTTTGTTTTTTTGATATTGAGCTTCATGAGCTGCTTGTATACTTTGGAGATTAATCCTTTGTCAGTTGCTTCATTTGCAAATATTTTCTCCCATTCTGAGGGTTGTCTTTTTGTCTTGTTTATGGTTTCCTTTGCTTTGCAAAAGCTTTTAAGTTTCATTAGGTCCCATTTGTTTATTTTTGTTTTTATTTCCATTTCTCTAGGAGGTGGGTCAAAAAGGATCTTGCTGTGATTTATATCATAGAGAGTTCTGCCTAGGTTTTCCTGTAACAGTTTGAGAGTGTCTGGCCTTACATTTAGGTCTTTAATCCATTTTGAGTTTATTTTGGTGTTAGGGAGTGTTCTAATTTCATTCTTTGACATGTAGCTCTTCAAATTTCCCAGCACCACTTATTGAAGAGGCAGTCTTTTCTCCATTGTATATTCTTGCCTCCTTTATCAAAGATAAGGTGACCATATGTGCATGGGTTTATCTCTGGGCTTTCTATCCTGTTCCATTGATCTATATTTCTATTCTTGTGCCAGTACCATACTGTCTTGATTACTGTAGTTTTATAGTATAGTCTGAAGTCAGGGAGCTGGATTCCTCCAGCTCCATTTTTCTTTCTCAAGATTGCTTTGGCTATTCAGGGTCTTTTTTGTTTCACAAGTTGTGAAATTTTTTGTTCTAGTTCTTTTTTTGTAACATCTTTGTCTGGTTTTGGTATCAGGGTGATGGTGGCCTTGTAGAAAGAGTTTGGGCGTGTTCCTCCCTCTGCTATGTTTTGGAAGAGTTTGAGAAGGATAGGTATTAGCTCTTCTTCAAATGTTTGATAGAATTCACCTGTGAAGCCATCTGGTCCTGGGCTTTTGTTTGTTGGAAGATTTTAAATCACAGTTTCAGTTTCAGTTTCAGTGCTTGTGGTTGGTCTGTTCATACTTTCTGTTTCTTCCTGGTTCAGCCTCGGAAGGTTGTGCTTTTCTAAAATTTGTCCATGTCTTCCAGGTTGTCCATTTTATTGGCATATAGTTGCTTGTAGTAATCTCTCATGATCCTTTGTATTTCTGCAGTGTCAGTTGTTACTTCTCCTTTTTCATTTCTAATTCCATTGATTTGAGTCTTCTCCCTTTTTTTCTTGATGAGTCTGGCTAATGGTTTATCAATTTAGTTTATCTTCTCAAAGAACCAGCTTTTAGTTTTATTGATCTTTGCTATCGTTTCCTTCATTTCTTTTTCATTTATTTCCGATCTGATCTTTATGATTTCTTTCCTTCTGCTAACTTTGGGGTATTTTGGTTCTTCTTTCTCTAATTGCCCTAGGTGTAAGTTTAGGTTGTTTATTTGAGATTTTGCTTGTTTCTTGAGGTAGGATTATACTGCTATAAACTTCCCTCTTAGAACTGCTTTTGCCATATCCCATTGTGTTTGGGCCATTGTGTTTTTTGTGTGTGTGTGTGGTACGTGGGCCTCTCACTGTTGTGGCCTCTCCCGCTGTGGAGCACAGGCTCCGGACGCGCAGGCTCAGCGGCCATGGCTCACAGGCCCAGCCGCTCCGCGGCATGTGGGATCCTCCCGGACCGGGGCACGAACCCCCGTCCCCTGCATCGGCAGGCGGACTCTCAACCACTGCGCCACCATGGAAGCCCAGAAATTGTCTCTTGACCAAAATATCAACACCAGGAACCTTCCCCCTACCTCATCTGCAAGCATCTGTATGTGTATTGAACTGACGTCTGATAGATTATGTTTGACAGTCAAAGCACAAGAGGCATATTCATCAAGTGATTTTTCAGTGTAAGGTATACAACCACTACTAATTATTCCTAAGTCTTAGAGATAGTGCTAACACTATCTGAGTTCTAGGTTTATGGTTAAAATTCTCTGCTCTCTTCACCGTATCTCATTTCCTCTCTCATAGACTATCAACAACTGTACATAACTCTTCATTGATTCCCAAATGCAGCCAGCCTGAGATGAAAGAATAAAAGACATGGTAGTCCCCTAAATAAATAAGCACTTTAGCCGTAAAGAGAAAAACATAGTATAGCTTATTGAAAGTACAAGGCAATCGAGGAAGTTTTGAAAATAAGTTATTCCAAAAGGTATTAGAGTAAAAATCCACAAAACCTTTGATCTATCAAGTCTGTCTTTAGACATAAACATTATAGAAATACTTGTACAAATAAGTACAGATAAGTAAGAGAATTAATTCCAGCTCTTTCTTAGTGACAATTGGAGGTAATAAATATCTATCCCTGTGGGAATAATTTTTAATACCAGGATATGCCTAAAGAAAAGTCTTAGCCCCTGAATAGTATGGAATAGATCTCCATGTAGGACAGTGAAAGAAGTCTATGAGGCAGAGCTGAAGTTTTTTAAAAAGCAAGTTGCAAACATTAAGTGGGAACATAATCGTAGTTTTTACAATTCATGCTTCGTGCCCAGGAAGGTGCCTATGGTTTTCAGTTATTCAAGAAGAGTGAAGATGTTTTATAAATGTAAGATTCTTAAAATTCATTGTAGGTTTAATGATTTGAGGATTTCTTCAGCTGTCTATGTACAGGCACAGATTCTGAAGATTACTCTTGAAAATACTAACGGTGGTTGTTCTAGGGAAGTGGGAGATTGGAAAAGGAAGGTGAGGAGACATCACTTTAGTCTGAAAACTCTAGCCATCAAATGCATATAATTAATAAACTATACGAAAAGCAATTATCTCCGAAAAGAGCTGCACTATCTCCTCCATCCATGACCCAGGCATAGTATTTTCCTTTATCTCTTCCCACCTCACAGACTCTTTTTCCTTCCCTGCCTTATGAGAACAATACATTATAAGACAAGTACAGAGAATGATTTAGGATAGATGTTACTGGACTGCAGTTTGACTTCTACAATTGGACTTATGCATTTGACAGATTATAGGCGGAATAATGATTCTGAGTTCTTTGCAGCTGCCTTCCATATAGCAGATGGAGATGTGCAGGACATGTGAGATAGCCATATTTATGGCAGCAATGACTTAGACGCAAGCTTTGATCCCAGAAGAGGTGATGTTATCCATATCAGTTAGAGTCTATCAACATGGTTTAACAACCCTGTGTTAAACCATTTCCATAAAGAGCAGCTGTTTCTTCCAATCTGTCTCTTGCTTGTTGTCCCTAAACACGTGTTCATACTCACATTTGTCCTTGTGCTTTGATAACATTTAAGATGGACAAAGGTGTTTTATAAATATAAAAGATGATTTTCAAAGGTGGTTTTAAGGCTTAATACTTCAAACATGATTTAAACTGTCGAGGCTTAGTGTTTTCAGTGGCTTAATGAAATAAAACCCACCTGTTATTTTTGGCTGCTTTATTTAGACCATCTGCATCACAAAGAACGAAAAGCTCAACGGTGGACAGAGAATTGTCTACTCTTCATGTGTCAGTAATTTATTTATTCTCTCTATCCAAGCCTTCAGGTCATTGCAAAAGGGGTTATGTATTCATTTTCCAGTGCAAGGGAAACCAATATTTGGTGTTTGGCTTTATTAAAAAGAATCACAGGGTGTTGTATTTTTTGTTACTTAATGGTTTTCTATTTCCCCTATGTTAAAATAGCTTGCTGGGTGCATGTATTTTAAGGAACCAGATTCTCTTTTCCTTCTATGGCAGGTGGAGTAGCTGCTGAAGAGGTGTTTTTGGTGATGATGAACAAATCACGTGGCATTCACAGTTCAGGTAGCAATGTGAGCATCACATTTTCTGTTCCTAAATTATGGAGTCCCAGCTAGAGATGAGAATTACAAAGGTCAGGCACTTTGGTCACCAACTATGTGCACTCGAATGGAAAGGTTTTGCAGCCCTTGTTCTCATCTTTTTGCAACATAGGATACTAGAGATCACCTTACTTTAACTTTTCTACTTTACTTGATGACTGCGAGTTTGTTCTCTCTTGGGTTCACTATCACATCTTTGACCAATCACATCTTTGACCACCTCTAATCATAATCATAGCAACAACAATAATAATAACAGCTTGTATTTATCGAATACTTACTAAGTTCTAAGTACTATGCTAAACACACCACACATCTCTCATGTTTATCCAGCTCCTCCTTTTTCTCATCTTAGGCTTTCCCACAAACTTGCTCATGGGTCTTTTCTTCTACTTACTTACTCATTTCTTGAATGAGAACATTTCACATATGGTTCAGAATACCACCTCTTACGTGGATGGGGTCTAACTGCATTTTCAACCTGTCTTAGTCCCTTCAAGCACCTATAACAAAATGTCATAAACCAGGTGGCTTATAAACAACCGAAATTGATTTCTCACAGTTCTGGATTCTGGAAAGGCCGAGGTCATGATTCAGACAGATTCAGTGCCTGGTGAGAGCCAGCTCCCTCGCTGACGGCCATCTTCTCATTGTACCCTCATATGGCAAAAGGGATGAGGGAGGTCTCTTTCATGCCTCTTATAAGGGCATGAATTCCACTCATGAGGACTTTGTTCTCATTACCTAATCAACTCTCAAAGACCTCACCTCAAAGTACCATCACATTGGAGATTAGGATTTCAACATACGAATTGTGGCAGGAATGGGGGTGTGGGGAACACACAGACATTCAGATCGTAACACAGCCATTGAACTTGAACCTGACTTCCAGTTTCTAGCTGCCTATGGGATGTTTTAGGATTATCTAAGCAGAATGAGAATCTACTATTTATTGAGTGCCTGCCAAGTGCTAGGCACTTGTTAGATATTTTATATATTATCTTAAATCTTCACATAAACAAAGTACATCTCGCTTTAGATTTGGGAAAATTTGGGTACGAATAATTTAATAATTTTCCTGAGACCACACTGTTGCTAAGAAGCAAGCTGGGATGTTCAAATGTAATTCTAAAACCCATGACTTTTAAAACATTTCATATGATAAATCTCAGATGTAACACTTTCTCCATATCACTGACTAAGCATCTGAGACTATCACCCATGTACTGCCAGAGCTCCCTTTCTATGTTTCTGTTAATCTCCCAGCCAGCCACCTGCTAGGACTTTCATCCAAGCCTTGGTAACCTCAGCCTTAGATCACCCCAGTTATCTCCCTCCCTACTCTTCATTTCTAACCCATCCTGTATGAAAACTATCCAGTTTATTTTCCTGTGGCACTGTTCTCCTACTGTCATTTCTGGGCTAAAGAACCTGTAACATCGCCCATGATCTATCCATCAAGGTCAAATTATAGATTCAGAGTTTTTCTTCAACTCCTCTAATCTACTTGTCTAAAATGATCATTATTTTATTAATTCATTTCACTCACAACAATCATTTTACTGGGTTCTTCACTTACTCTGTTCTTTGCCATTCCTTTTCCATTTCCCTGAATCTCTTTCCTCCTCTTCTTGGCCAGTGCAATCTTACCCTGATTCAAAGTTCCAAACCAAGTTCTTTTCTCCCAAGAAAGCCACCTTGCTTGTCTACAGCCCACTAACATCTTTCTTCTCTGAATTCCTGCAGTATTTGCAGTGTGCTCCATTCCCTTATCTACTGCCTTTTATTTGCCTTTCATCGTTTGGGTCTCCAGGCATTAGGCAGTAAACTTTTGAGGACAGAGGTCCTTTGTAGTACTTCTTGGACCTGGCATATGAACTTGGCACAGACTGTGTGATCAGTAACCACTTTTAGATTAGTTGACTGGCATAAATTGTGTACTTAGAAGTGACAATCATTCTGCCACACAGACTCCAGAGCCTCCCTGAAAACCTTTATCATAGCCTGTTTGTCCTACAAGTGTTTGGAATTCCCCATCTTTGACATCATATATGCCTAATAGGAAACAACAAACAATATTTATTTAGCTCCTTAAGTATGTTTCATATCCAACACAGTCTGTCATGCAAAAAGATAATTGTACTTATATGCTGCCATCCTTCAGACACTACCTGTGGTAACTTTGAAAATGTGAAGTCTATCATTGAAAGAGAGAGGGTAAGATAAGATACACCATAGTATGTTCATAGATTTCTTATCTACAGTCATGATTCTCTCTTCTTTCCCAAGGACGTGCTTACAAAGTATTAAATGAAGAATTTTGAAAGTCCCCTCCATCCCTGAAATGTAATCTCTTATGAAACAGGCTGGAAAGATTCTAAAGAGCAAAAACGTATGATGTACTTTAAGCTCTCTTGGGGTCAAAACTAACACTTGAACTAATTCCAAGATAGTGACCTCTGCAGAAATATTTATTGAGCTTTGTTGCAGATGGACAGTGTGACAACAGATAGGCTAAGTGGTTAGGAATTCAGAGCTCGGGTATTCTGATGGCTCTTGAGATGCAGGCGGATAACTCACTGTATAATACGAGAACAAAGGACAGGGCTTCTAATGAGATTTAGCTTCTCAGCAAGAGCATGCGTTGTGTATAGGAAGCACCGTTTTGACTTTCCAATATCTTAAAATGCATTGGCATCATTAGTGTAGGGCCATTTCAAGGTCGATTGAATTCCAATAGAGAAATCAATGACCAGTATAGGATAACACTACGGTCACATAAAAAAAGGGCATGAAATGGGCAGCTAATTCCCAGAGATTTGCCATGTGATTCCCAATGCGGCATCTAATAGAAGAATGATTCACTAGAATTTAAAACTACCAGCAATACCTCTGCTTTGCTTGTACATTAAACATGAATCTATATTTTTCGTATGCCAAAGACATTATCTAAATTGCATGATGATGTAGGAAAATAGTGATATAAATTACCTCCCAAAACAAATAGAACATATTACCGCTTTAGGTATTTTATCTTGTTTCATCCAATTCTGACCAATTCTGTGGTATGGGTATTTGTATCCTAAAGTTACAGATGAGTATATTAAACCTTGGAAAGGTTAAATAACTCTCTCAAGGTCAAAGTTAGTAAGAGGCAGAGTTAGGATTCAAATAAGTCTGAAAGCTAATTCACTTCCCTCACTCCTCTGTTTGGGGTTTTGAGAAATCCTGGAGTAAAGAAATCCACTCCACATTGTTTAGGACCAGATCTGCCACACTCATTTGACCGGTAAACCTGTTTTCCACAGAATACTTTCTACAACCTAAGATGGTAACATTCTGTAGCACATGCTTTGGGGAATGCTGCTTTGGGAAGATGAGTAGTTTGCCAGGGATAGCAGATCTCACTCAACTCAAAAGAACTACCAAGGGAGTTGATGGTAATCCAGTGTGTAGCCAGAGTGCATACCTTGATGCTCTAGGTTTGGAAGAGAGGCAGATCTCTCTGAGCTTCTAAAACAAGAAGTGCACAGAGCCATCACAGAGTCACCCTGAATTGATTGTCAATCAAGTCAACAAATCAGTTGCTGGTCTCACTCCGGATTCTGCTCAGATCAAGCAAGAGGAATCGTGGGTGATGCCTTGGCTTCTCCAAGGTGACTCCAGATTTCAAGTAGATTCTCCCATGAACCTTTCAACACTAAGTGCTCGCAAAAGGAGGCAGTGGTACTGCACCTCCACAGCTCTGAAGAATCTTTCCTGGATGATCCAGATGACCTAGCTGGGAGCTGCTGATTTCTGTTAAAACCTGTGAATCTTAGGAGACCAAGAGGTTTCCATTTGTTGCAGCCATTTAGATGTATTCAAAATGAAACAGCTATTTTTACATGAGCTTAAAAATCAGCTATTACATTTTAAGCTTTTGAAGTTGAAAATGAGAGTTTCTCCTCCCATCTTTGGCCCCATCCCGTTTCTGATTCATGAGTATGGAGGAGTGAGGAGTGGGGGGAGGGTCAGAGATTAGGTAAGGTTTTATGATGAATATTATTGCTGCTTTAAAATACTCACTTTGTATTTTGACATAACTACATGACAAGTAATATCCTTCAAGTCAAACTTTCCTTGTTAACAAAAGGTGAGTCAAATTAGCCAAGATAACTTGTTCTCTCTCGAAGCAATGACTATGTCTTACTTATTTTATGTTCCAAGGACCTAGTACAGTGTTTTACACTAAATAAGAGCAGCAAGAAAAACCACTGCCACATCTAGTAAAATCAAGCCCTAGCCTGGGAAGTTGACCCTGGATAAAGAGGGGAACTAGAACCTTGTCTTCCCAACTCTAACCCTCCAACTACACTTTGCCCTTGGGGACGTTTCACTTTTTCTGCTATCAACACTCCCCTGGCCTCTAGGACACTATTTCTTCCAGCATATCTTTTTCTGTAGCGAAACTGAAAAGAGGCTAGATATTTTAAAAAGACTTTTATTTAAAGTCTTATTGATAAGGAAATGGTAAAAGACCCAGAGATAAATGTATAAGTCAATATAAAATATGGCTTACTCATTTTTGTCTTGGGAAACCTTCAGAGAAACTTTCTGCCTAAGCTCCTGACCTGCGTCCATAATACAGATGCCATCTTCTCTAACCATGATACTAAAAACCTCAATGCCAAATTCCTTATGACCCAAGACAAAGAGATTGAAGTTCTCTTTCTCAACTAGAGCTGCTTTACCATGCTTTTGACAGCTGTGGGAAATATTCTTTCATTTCCCAAAGACCCTAGAAGAGCATACTGCACACGGCAAGCACTCACTTCAGGGGGGCTGGCTGACTCCCACATATTCTTGGGTTAAACCATGAAAACCTGAAGGCAGCAACTTAGCTGAAGACAGTGAATTCTACCTGGAGTTCAGTCTCTCAGGAAGCTGGGCTCCTGGCCTGCCTGCAGTGAGTGTGCCATCCTGACTCTTTCCAGCCCACTGCAATGTTCTCTAACACTCTCCTAGGAAGCTCAAGACCGCGGATTGGCAGAGGATTGGAGGATGCTTCAACAACATGCAAGATTCTTGGGGGGTTGTTTGTAAAGTTGACTTGGCAGGAAGTGTCAGTAAACAATTTACGGGAAGTTTTCTCTGTCTGCTTTACCAGATCATTTGGAGGAAATACTTTGCTTCAGGTTATAGTTTCCATAGATCTAGCCTACAGAGTATTGTGTTTTTACAAAAGGCCGTGTAATAAACAATAGCAGAGAGTATCTTAATTAACTCTTTCATACTGTTCATTCTTTCCTCGATTAAAAAGAATGTTTTAAAATAATTCTTATCCTTTGACCTAAGACTTTTCATTTCTTAATAAGAATTAATCTTCTGAAATGTACCTACATTTGGGGATTTTTTTTCTATGACGAGAGAGCATATTTTGCATGTATATAATTTATAGGAAGAACTTAAATTTATTCCATACCATCACTTCCTTTTTGGAATATTAATATGCTTGCTGTGTTTGATTAAAAATAGCTCTTTGAGGTTCAAAAATATCTTTTTGCTAGCTTCTGAGAAGGATTTGAGGGAACAAAGGGATCCAGTTTCCTCGGTGAAGAAGGGAGGTTTCTTCAAGGAGGAGGCTTATTGAACAAGGGTAGAGGACCGTTAAATAGTTCTGCCAAGGTCAGTGACAACTCCAGTTACTGGCTACATATTTTACGGTAAACACTGCTCACGTTAAAGTTGCCCATGATGGTTAAATGGAGGCACTAAATTATGTCCTCTCTGGATTCATTGGGTAGAGATAACAAGAGCGGAGGCTGTGTGAGCAATCTGGCTCGTTCCTCTTCCATCTGTCTCATGCCCTTTATTCCCTCTTTTAGCCTCATACTTGAAAACAAGAGTCCACCGAAATCATATTTGTGAGCAGTTGTAATGAAGCCCTAAACTGCACCTTTCTGCTCCCACCTCATTCATTCAGGCTTTGGGGTAGAGAAGTTCCTTCCCGGGCTACACCCTTGGGGCTATTCTCTCGTCCTTTACCATTCATTTATTGATTGAGCCTACATATAACACAAACCGTTTCAAGGTGAGGACATGTTCTCAGGCTACTAAAGGCCCACTCTCTGGCCCTGGGCAGGACTTGGGAAGCTTTGCCTGGCCAGTTCCCTTTCCAGGATCTGGTTCCCTGAGGCTAGACTAGCTAGGACGCCTCCCTGTTTATCTCGGTGTCCCACACCAAAGCGTTATAAGCCAGGTGTTCCTTCTGAAGTTACTTTTGGTTCCCTAGCAAAGTCTAGGATCACAGTGTTCCTGGTGGGTCAGGGGAGAGGGAGGCTGGCCACTGAATAGGAGGCTGATTGATGTGATAGGACAGTTAAGTGCCGGAGAAGGGAAATGGATATTGGCTACATTTCTCTCCCCTTTGGTAATTCCTAAAAAAATACGTGTTACCCAAGCAGCTTAGTATCCGGCCAGGTCTTATTTCAGGAATAACTGATGCATAATGGTCAGCCTACTTTGTGGACTTCTGTATTCGCAACCACTGGCTTAATATGCAACTCTTTTATTGCTGTGTTTCTCTAGTTTTCTAATCTCTCCTCTGAGTCAGGTAGCTGGGCTTATTTTTGCAGAGACTACAGGTCCCTGAAGTGACAGCCCTGCCCTTCACACTCACCTCCTTTCTTGTTTGCTCCCTTTGTCAAGTTAAGAAATCTTCATTGCCCTCTATGGATTTCCGGTTTCCAGGACATCGTTCTCAACGGTGTTATAAGGTAAAAAAGAGGTACTTTGACCACCATCCCAGTGGTTCTAGGGTTCTTTAGGTGACCACTAGTGATTCTGTTTGCAGACTGATCCCTACCAGTAAGGACCATCATGCCACAGTCTTACTAGAGTTAACTAACACTCTACCCTGACTGATGACAGGTGTTTTCTCAGCTTGAAAGTGTCACGGTGGCCACTGGAGTGATGATTGATAGAACTGTGGTCCCATAATTATAGATATGAGTTCAGGCCAAGTGCCTGAATATAGAATATAGGATCTTTGACTTTTCTAAGAGCAACATGGTCCAGGAAAGCAATGTCATGCATCCGTCTTAAGGCTGTATTGTCATTGTACTTCTTAATCTTGCATCACTCATCAAATGTTACTTTGTCTACGTGGATCACAGAAAGGATCGAAGTCTTATGAAAAGATTAACAGAAGGGAAAAATACAAATTCTTTGTATGTATGGATCACAGAAAGATCGATATTTTGTTTGAGGAATGCCATAGGAAACATACAGGAGGAGCTTTTCATCACACATGTGTAGAAAAATAGAGTGTGATCAATAAGGCTATGTAGTTATTGACCTGTGAACACTTGGCTAAAGAGAATGCTTCTCTGACAAATGGAGAAAAAGAGCCAAACACCACAAGTGACAGGTCTAACAAATAACCCCACTGAGCTCTGCGCGCGCGCGTGTGTGAGTGCCTCAGTGGGGAGCAGGGAGCGGGGGTGCAGGGGTGTATTGACTGCCTGTCCTCCCTCTGATGTCTGCCTGCCTGCTCATGCTTTCACTCAGTCAGTCTTCTGAGAGAATCAGTCCTCTGCTCCAAGAACCTGCCCTATTTTACAAAGAGCTGAGAAGTTGTGCTACTATCAGAAGTAGTGAAAACTGAGCTCTTAGGGAATCCAAAGTATTGGCCACGACCTGAACCCATTTATAGCTAGGAGCTCGCCCGCCCACCCCCTGAGCTCTCTTTCTCTCTCAGAGTGGACGACAAAGGCTTTTTTGCCCTGGTAACCAGAGACTTTCTCCTCCCCCACTTCCCCACAGAAACCTGTTCTGACCATCCAGGTCAGAATTGGCTTGAACTTGATGGAGGTCATGAGACATGTCTCAAATGTTTTCTCTTTAGGTTCTACAGTGGACTGTCCGTATAATTGAAGGGATATTTTTACGCAGAATGAAATTTCAGTCTGTTAAGTTGCCATGTTTATCTTAGCATTTGTCCCTTGGAGTTATTTGTGGTCGAATCCTCTGTGTATTTGCATTTGTCTGGTAGGAGAGGAGTTGGTCTTACAGATTGTTGACGAACTTGTGCTCTTAGTTGATGCTAACTAACAGGTGTGACTTAGGAAAGCACATAATGGCTAAGTTCTGAGGGGGCCCCTGAGTAGAACAAAAAACGCGATCCAAAAATCAATCCTTGAAGGTTTCCTAGAAGCAGTGAGTTCTGAATCAGATTTTAGGAAAAGATAATGTATTCTTTTGCTTCAAGGTATAGCCTGCTAGAATATGCAGGAGATCAATTCAAACACCATGAAGTAGAAATTGAATAGAAATAGATAAACAAGCCTTTTCAATTTGCTCTTCAAATATTTTTAAATCATTCTATTAGCATACAACTGAATGAGCTATTAGTAGGAGTGTGTAAGCTGCAAATTTAAAAACAAGAAAGATCTGAAATTGTCAATGGCTTCTTTTTTGATCAAATACCTGCTTTATGTTTTTGGAAGAGGAAGAATAAAGCAATATTTGATTTAGTGCAAACAATTTATTTGAAATGTAGCTAACATTTGATATGGAAGACACATTTGCAATGAGAAAGAAGATAACATAATGTGCGAATTCAGAACAAGTAAAAGTAGATTTTTATCAAATTATCTTGTAATTTAACGTAACAAAGCCATACAAAGTCTTTAACATAGGAGAAAAATGGAAAGGTCTTGGAACGCTATAAAATTCTTGTTTCAGATAATAATATACTGTGTAAATTTTAAAAATCGGACCCAGTCTACCAGAAACACCCTAAGAATGCAAACGAGGCATCGTTGAATAACTGATATGTGATGCAGTTTGTTTTAAATCAAGTCCCAAGGCTGGACTTACGCTACAATGCAAGGCCCTCACTGCACCTTTAAATCTCCCTATATAAGCGTGATCTAGGATTTGTTAGGAAAAATGTTCCAGTGACCATTCACTGCATTCAGAATAAAAATCCAAAGGCCTTATCCTGCCTTTCAAAAGTCTTTGAAAAGTATGCCTTGTATCAATGTTCAGCTTAATCTCCCATCAAAACCAGTAAGGCCCAATGCTCCAGTTAGAGAAGCTGGCTTCACATTCTAGAAGCTGAATTGTGTGCCCACATCCAGGTCTTGGTTTGGTTGGTTTGGGATGCTTGGCCAGCTTTGTCCTTGCTTTTCAATGTCTGCCTCTCAAAAGGTTCCCCTTTATTCTTGGCCAAATTCAAACTCCCTTTGATCTAAAAAGCCTTCGCAGAGCTTCTTAGAAGAAATGTCTCCTTTTCTTTTATTCCTCTAGCAAATTGTTAGCTACTCTGTTTGACAACTGATACATACAATCAAACTCCAAGTGCTGTGGACTTTACCTCCCAAAGCAGAAAAACACATAGTAGGCATTCACTTAATATTTGTTGCGTGGCTGCCTCAATATTTCTCAAGTGATGCTCTCTTCCCCAGAACTGCCGTCACCAACCCGGTCAGGTCCCAAACTCTGACCTAGTCACAAAACTAGTCCTCGAACATGTCACTCTGCCTCTGGTTCAGCCCTTTTCCACACTGCTGTCATAAAGATCTCTCAAAAACAGGAACTTAAAAATTGCTGTTTTGAAAACTGCAATCCCCTCTGTCTCTCACTCAGGTTGAATTCCACAGGCTTTGTATGACACACACAGCCCTGTGATTTGTCCCCGCTCCTTTCCAGTTACTTGTCTGAAACTCCCATTCATGTGCTTTATGCTCCAGCAACACTGGGTTGTTGCATCTTATGCAAGTGATAAATTCCTGAAGACCCGTGTAATTTACAACTTGCATTATTTAACACAGATGTTCTCATGTGAATGAATGTCAACTCTCATGTGAATGAATGTCAACCTGCTCAACTTGGAGCAGGTATATTCTAACCATTATAGGGTATGTTTCCTTTCATATTCTTCTGCCTGGCAATGCCTCTATTATTATTTCACAAAATGCTGTCTCTTAAATTTACAGAAGAACACATGGTAGTGGATTTTTGGAGTTCTTTGTGACTTTTTATTGCTTTTAAATCCTGTTTCAAAGTTATGGATTTTCAGGCATTATTTCAGGTCTGAATTTTAGCCTTAGCCCTAGCAGTACTATTTAATGAAGATTTTCATTATATTATTATAGGGTATAAGGAGATAATTTAAATTACAAGCAGTGAATGCTAAAATTACGGGATGAAAGTCACCAGAAGCATTCACAGAAGTTTGAATGTTGGTAAACAGCAGTGATCAGACATAGGACAGAAGTCATTTCTGTTCACTAGCAAAAGTGGCTACATGGTAGGAAAGGAAACTGGTCTCTTCGTATGTTGGCCATTTCTTCCTATTTTCCCTGGCTATCATTCAAAGCTGCATCCTAAAGTGTGCTCAAGGAATATTCCAAAACTGTATGGAATCCAGTTATAAGGGCACATCCCAGACACTGCCATTCTTTACAAGATTGATTATACCACTTTCTTTCTTGAACTGTGAGCACCTGCCTCTGAATCACTGATTTCATTTTCCTCTCCTAGAATCAAGTGTCAGTCTATGAACTTGCTCTTTGCTCTTTATCTGTTCTCTTCCTTTAAAGAAGTTCATATAAGTCTTTTCAATTATACACCATCATATCTCATTCAGTCCCATCCTATACACTGTCTTTATATTCCTTATAGCTGTCACCTATGAACCTCTTGTTGTGTTTTATAAAATCTAAGACACTGTCTCTCAAACTTAAGGATACATGAGAATCATCAGGGGGAATTTGCTAAAATGTACAGACCAGCAATATTTGGACTCAGTAGGTTTAGAGTAGGGTCCGGAAATTTTCATCTTCACAAGCATGGTGGGAGATTCTGATGCTGGTCTCTGTGGCGTGCAGACCTCATGCACTGCTTTGCAGTGCTTTTGTTGTTGAACCCAAGTTCGTGTGCCCAACGCACAGTGAGGCCAAACAAACTGGAATGTTGCAGTTTGGAGCAGAGAGATGTTTATTGCAAGGGCCAAGCAAGGAGAATTGGCTGGCTGGTGCTCAAAAAGCCCTAACTGCCTTATGGTTTTGGGGGAAGAGTTTTTATAGGCAAAATCTGGGGGGAATGCTGCAGGGTGTGTGCCCTTCCTCTGATTGGTTGGTGGGGAGGTAATAGGGTGGTGTTCCAGGAATCTCAATCATCAGCCTTCTGGTTCCAACAAGTCTGGGGTCCACGTGCTTGTGCTCAGCCTGAAGTAACTATCCACCTGGGTGGGGCCTTAGTTCCTGTAGAAGAACTCAAGAGATGTGTATCAGATTGTTATGTGTATCCCTTGAGGAGGAACCAGGACCCTGCCCCATCTTGCACTATTGTTTCTTTTCTTTTTTTTTTTTTGTTAGTTGCACTATTGTTTCTTGATTGCCTTTCCTTTATTTGTACATTTCCTCACTCTATTTAATACCCATTTGAATCTGCTCTTTGGGACTCAGGGAAGGTCTAGGAGACTGAAAACGTCTTCCTACAAACAAGAAATGGGGGCCGTGGAAAGGCTTTGTTACCTGAGAGGGCTCCACAGGGTCCTGCTTAGTTTCACTTTTGAACAGCTTCACCTGGTTCTCCTTTACTCTCGGAATACTCTACATAAAACTTCCTCCCTGTTTTGTGATGTTCATTATTTATCTTCAGATTTTTTCACATTTACTCTCAGTCCTGTCTGAAGTTGGAAATGTCTTTCAAAATATTCATTTTGTTCCTTTGCCTGAGGACTATCTCCATATTATTATTTGATGACCAACCACTGATATTTTGAAGGTGACTTGCTTAATATTTTTATTATATTTTGCATGTCACCCCATTCTGTAAAGAAATTGGTCATATCCCAGTCCAGGTTCCCTGCTTTCAAAAAATGAATTTGAGATAACTTCATGGTCAGAAAAGATGCTAACTTTCAAATTACATGTCACAGATTTCAGGTTTTCTTGTATGGAAATCTCCTGGTTTTGCAAGGTCCATTTCTCTTCATTAAATGTGTATTCAGAACTATTATCCTGTACTTACAAATCGGTGTCCTTCAATACTGATAATTCTGCATGCTGGTTATAAATATTTGTCCTCAGAGAGTGCATTGTCCCTGCCTATGCCTCTGTCATTCGAAATCCTGTGTCTACTGAGCACCTTTGTTGTTATACTAAGAAAAGTGATCAGATTCTTAAAGTGTCCTTCTTAGTTTATTGGCGGGAGTGGGGCAGAGAATAGGCAGGATATGAGATTGGGTTCTGAATCAATATCCCTGATCATACATCATCCAACACAGATCTCAATCTTGCTTTCCTTTTCTTCTACAGAAACTACTGGAATCTCAGCGTATTTGGGGACAGTTGTCATGATTTCCATAATATCTCTTCCTTCCAGTGTTTCTTCTATCCCAAGTTTTGTGACATTCTCCGAATTTTTTTTTGCACTTTTTCGTTCCAATGGTTGTGCATAATTCCAAGTGTACAGGAAGCATTTTTACACCCTTACTCTCTGAATTATAAACCCCACTTCTGAATTCATTTTGTTATTACCTGACACACCTTCATGTCTCTGACTACAACTGGAGAGGAGAACTTTGAGAGACAGACACATCCAGAAGTGTACGAGGCCCATTCTAGAGTTATCATTCAGTTTTTACATACAGATGCTCCATGTGCCTAGGAACTATGTTATTTAAATCAGAGATATTTAAGCCACCACTTATGGTGCTCCAAGTGATATCCACACTTTGAAAGGAATCCATCAAGTCTCAAAAAAATGTTTCACTGTCTTCATAGAGAACAGACTTGCAGTTGCCAAGGGGGAGGGCAGGTGGGGAGGGAAGTATTGGGAGTCTGGGATTAGCAGAGGCAAACTGTTACATAAAGGATGGATAAACAACAAGATCCTACTGTATAGCACAGGGAACAATACTCAATATCCTGTGATAAACCATAATGGAAAAGAATATGAAAAAGAGTATATATATATGTATAACGGAGTCATTTTGCTGTAAAGCAGAAATTAACACATTGAAAATCAACTATACTTCCATAAAAATTAAAAAAAATTACACTGTCTTAGAGGAAATGTTTATGTCTATGCTTTTGTATCCTTTTTTACAGTTGCAAATCCACTTGACCCTCACATCAGCCTTGCTTGTATACCTGAATAAGACTGCTAGCCAGAATTTCTTTAAATGTAAAAACTCTTGGATTAAGTATTATGCAGTAGGTTTCAAGATAAAAATAAAAAGCTACAGAGCTGGGCTTCCCTGGTGGCGCAGTGGTTGAGAGTCCGCCTGCCGATGCAGGGGACACGGGTTCGTGCCCCGGTTCGGGAAGATCCCACATGCCGCGGAGCGGCTGGGCCCGTGAGCCATGGCCGCCGAGCCTGCGCGTCCGGAGCCTGTGCTCCGCAGTGGGAGAGGCCACAACAGTGAGAGGCTCGCATACAGCAAAAAAAAAAAAAAAAAAGCTACAGAGCTTTTTTATTAAAGTTGACAAGTATCAAGTAATCCTAATCCAAGTTCAGGGAAGCATCTTTGTCATCATAATAATTAAAGTGGGAATCTAAAGTGTGACAGTTTGCATAAATACGTGAGTGGTATATGCATGTTCAGATTCTGTAACTTCAAAGTTCCTAGACGTATCTAGCCCTCAATTTCCTCTTCTATAAAAGAAGAGAATTAGACTGATTAGTGGTTCTCAAGGTTGTCTGCCACCAAATCACTTAAATGATTCCCACTCCAGTTCCTTTGTTATGAGTTGAATTGTGTCCCTCCCAAAAGGTATGTTAAAGTATTAAACCCTAGGACCTGAAAATGTGAACTTAGTTAGAAATAGGGTCATTGCAGGGGTAACTAGGTAAGACGAGGTCATCCTGAAGTAGGGTGGGCCCTAACCCAATATAACTGGTGTCACTATAAGACAAGAAGAAGAGGCCCAGAAGCACACACATAGAGGGGAAAAGGCCGTGTGATGATTGAGGCAGAAATTGGAGTGATGCTTCTGCAAGCCAAAGAAAGCCAGCAGACCACCAGAAGCTAGGAGGAGGCATGGAAGTGTTTCCCCTGCCGGTTTCAGAGGGAGCATGGCCCTGCCGACACCTTGATTTCAGATTTCTGGCCTCCACAACTGTGAGATAATAATTTTCTACTGTTTTAAACCACCCCATTTGTGGTACTTTGCTATGCCAGCCCAAAGAAACTAAGAAACTTTAGGAGTGAGACAAAGGAATCTGTATTTTGAAAGCTCCACCCTCCCTGGTGGTGATTCTGCTATGAGCAAGGTTTGGGACCACTAGACAGATGATCTCCAAGTTTCTGTCCAGGTCTCAGAGTCTATGATTCAAGGATATATAGGTATTGTTAACAGAAGGAAAAAAAAGAAGGATCTACTGCATATTCACTGATGAAATAATGTTGAGAACTACTGGCACTTGGAGACAATACCAAAAGTTTCTCTCCTACTTATGACAATGCAGCCCTAAATGATGCTATTCTATAGTTGCTACCCTAGAAGTGCAAGTCACTTGAAGGTCAATTTAATTTCATCTTGACAAACACATCTGTTTGAACTTACTTGCTCTTCGAGATACGATGCTTATTCAGGTTTCAGTCAGTAAGTGTTGGGGTACTGTTTGCGATAGACGCACCTCCTATGGGTAATACATCTTCTATGTATGAACGTCCAGTTCTTTTGCAGTTGTCTGTGATGTTGATATTAAGCTATCATTTCTTGGTCTGTGGCATCAAGTGCAAACTTATCTTTCATATTGCCAGCTCCAGACACTTCCCTCTCCTACCTGGGTTGGCCCTTGAGACACAATAAAGTGTGACACATGGCACTGCAGCAGCATCAGGAATCTGCAAAGTGCCTGGAGCTGCAGAGTGCCCTGAGTGATGGCTGCAGCCTTCCAGAACACACCAGTGGGGCCTCCATCCATAGCTATACCAGACTACAATGACCCCTCACTCCACAATACATCTTGTTCATCACTCATGGAAGCTGTTCTTCTACATTTTCCTCTTTATTTCGTGTCTTCACCAGGGACCACCAGTGGGAAACCTGTAGGATATGCAGTTCTTCAAGGGAAAAAATGCCGAGGAAGAGAAGAAACACTCGTTAGCATTTTTCTCTCCTATAGTGTATTCTTGAACAGAACAGGATTGGAAATTTAGTCAAAAATAATCAGGCACTTGGGAAACAGAAAGGGAAGCTGTCTTTCGAAGCCGTGTCTACTAAAGTGTTTTCAACACGTGGACGGGGGCTCCTGATGTCTGTCTGCATCATGTATATACATACTTGTGTTTGGGCTTTTTATCCCTAATCTTGCACGATCTCTGTCCACTCTAATAGGAATGTTAAGGTAAGAGAAAACCATCATGGTTTATAATAACTGTTCTTCTCCATCCTTTGCCTCACAAATGAAGAAGATTGTTTATTTTTAGATCACTGTAGCAAATACATTACCTTCTATCTCTTTTATTGGTACTGACAAGATTAGTGCATGGGAGGTATTATATAGTAGTAATATGGCCAATTTATGAGTAGATAACCTCTAGAATATTGAAGGTCTCTAAAATTAGGACCTATATTTGTACTCCTGATCCCTCGCCTTTGTACCTGGCACATACTAAGAACTCAATCTATTTTTTTAACCTGAATTGCTTCCTTATAGACATAGCTATCCTGACTTCTAACAACCAAGTGAGGGAGGAGCACACAAAATCCTGGACCATGAAGGTGCTCACTCCAAAATAGTTGAGAATCAAGTGTCAGGTTGGGATCAAGACATCAAATAATTTCTTGGGCTGGTTTATATGACTGGTAGATTATAGGTGTACTACAAACGTTCTGAAGAGCTGAGGCTAAGAATGGAGAAGGTCTAAAATTCACGTATGTACTTGAACTGAAGCAGTGATTTTGGAGTATGCTGATATTTCTGCTTTAAGAAAAATTAATGGACACAATTTAAAACAAATGTTAGTTGATAGTATACCTGTTCATATACATCAAAGCTCTTCATACTCAAAGGGTCAGTTAATGCAATCAACGAACGGGTTTGATATCAATGTGAAAAATCACCAATGTGGTGCCTTAAACATAAAAAACTCAGTCCTTACTGAGTGACAGCAGTCTCAGGATATGGGAATTAGCCCTGTGGCATATTTTAAGACACACAAAAATCAGATGGATTCAGCATTCATTTGACTAAGTACTTGCAAATGTTATGTAGAATAATTACTTAATCACAGAATATCTGATTACAAAAGCAAAAATGCTGTTAGAAGCAACATTAAGATGAATAATTATGATTTTTACTAGTGTTTTATGGGAGTATAATTTTTATACAATAAAATGTCAGATCCCAAGTGATCAGCTTAATGACTTTGTTCACATGTATACTTCCATGGAATCATCACTTATTTAAAAGTAAAGAACATTTCACCACCTCAAAAATAATTTTTGATTTTAAAATGGTGCTAAACTGTGAATATTGGGAAGAAGAGGTGGGATTACATGCCCCAAAATTTAAAAGAAATTAGTGGGAAAGCAGAATTCAGTTGATAAATATTTGTTTCACACATAAGGTTCAGGTATGTTTCTAGTATATATCACGATGGTCTCCCATGTATCTCAAAGTTACTCAACTACTATGTTCACTATAATCCATTAAAATATTTTTAAAACATTTGTATGGTTTTAAACAAATAAATATTATTTGCTGAAGGAAGAGTTTCCCATTGTTTCTCGGAATGCCTATATTTCTTTATGAGTCTCCCTCAAAGTTGATTCCTCTGAAGATATAGATAATTGCAGTTAAGAGGATACTAGTGACACCTAGTGCTTATACACTAAAAATGTCTGCATTGAAGAGAACATTTATTTTCTAATGGTTAGCTACTGTTAATCAAGTTCTTGCTTATGTGCAGAAAAGTGACAATGATAATCTCAGTGCTATTTCATGCTGTGAAAGACTAAATGGATAACCTTCCAACATAACCTCTTAACATAATTAAAGCAAACAGATTTGACATTAACACTACACATTAAGAGCCCGTGCGGAGGATGAGAGGATCACAGAATGAGGAAGCATGTGCTCGAATTGGAATTTTATTATTCATAAGCAGATAGGGATACTTAAAAGTTGTGGCTGATTAACTTGGTCCACTCATTAGCAACAAGTAAGTGACACGGCGGGGGACAGAGGTGGGACCTCTGACCACAATGAAAAAAGACATAAAAAAGTCTTCTTCCTTGTTATTAATGGGTTGGTTCTGAGATTTTTCCGTATCTTAGGTCAGATTCTGAAATACTATGAACCCAGTAGGCAAACATAGCAAGGCTTGGAGTGTGGGGCTGGTCACTGAAATCAGACGGATGAGTCACAGCATCCTCTCCCTCCCTCCAGTCTAGGAAGGAAATCTCAGCTCTCAGTCCCAATGTGTACAGACCATTAAAACTAAAATATTTTCCCATCTGCCTATCATTCCTGTTATGCCACTGTCAGACTCCATCCTCTTGATCTAGCAAAATCTTGGTTTAGTTTTATAAGCTAAACCAAATTGGGGGTGATTTCGCAGTTAATCTTTGGTTGATAGTGATGAAGCAAACGTGATCCTAGAGAAGGAAGGACCATACTGAAGGTGGAGAGAGAGACTGCTAAATTTTATAAAAATTGTACAATTTTTACTAAAGATAAGTCATCAAACAATGAAACAGTGTAGCTACTTTCACTCTTCTTAGAATTGCCATCATCAGCAAACATTATTATTAAGCCTCAAGGATATCTAAGGCACTGTGCTGGGCACTGAAATATTTTACATATAAATAATATATATATATAATGTTGACATATAATGTATGTGTATATATGTATATTTATATATCATATTCTAGGTTCTAAATTCTGGAGATAAAGTTATAAACAATATAGATAAGATGTCTTTCTCATGAAGCTTACATGCTCATACAATTCATAGATAATAACTGTAACAATAATAATAACAGATAATTTTGGATAGTGATAACTAGTGAGAAGGAGAAAAAGATGAGATACTGTGATAGAGAGTGATGATATAGGAATAAGGAAACAAATTTTTGCTAGGTATCCAGGAAACCTCTGAGGGGGTGATGCGTGAACAGAAAGCTGAAAGAGAAGGCATGTGAACACATGGGGAAAAATAAGATCCCAGCAAGTACAAAGGCCCAGACACAGGAATAATCATGGCTTATTTAGAGAACAGAAAGAAGCCAAATGTGGGAGGAGCTGTATGTGACAGGAGAGGAGGAGAAGATCAGGTCTGAGATAAAGACTAGAATGAAACTTTGCAGGTTGTTATGGGCTCAATGTTTGTGTTCCTCCAAAATTCATATGTTTAGGCCCTAGCCCCCAATTTGATGGTGTTTGGAAGTGGGGCCTTTGGGAGGTAATTAAGTTTAGATTAGGTATGAGGGTGGGACCCTCATGATGGGATTAGTGCCCTTATAAGAAGAGGAAGAGAGAGAAAGTCTCTCTGTCTCCACTAGCACACACCAAGGAAAGAGCATGTGAGGACACAGCAAGAAGTCGGCCATCTACAAAGCAGGAAGCAGGTTCTCACTAGACACTGAATCTGTCAGCAGCTTGATCTTGAACTTCCTAACCTGCAGAACTGTGAGAAATAAGTATCTATTGTTTAAGCTACCACTCTATGATAGGTTGTTATAGCAGTCCAAGCAGACTAAGCCCCAAGTGATGACATGGCATTTGGAATCTAAGGACAGTGGGAAAACCATCGGAAAATTTAAATTTTATGAATATATATATTCATTTCATTTAAGGACACTATGACTACCATGTACATAATAGATAAACAGGGTAAATATTGGGAGCAAGATGACCTCATGTAATTTACAATCTATTTAGGAAGGTAGGACACATACATAACAGAAGCTTAAATTCATAAAGAATACAGCCTACATTATGAACATACACTACTTCACACCTTTGATACTAATAAACATTTCTCCCTGTGGGAACATGTATTGCATGTGCAGAATGCCTTTAAGAAGTGAGCCCTGATAATTTAGTGGACTTGGAAAAGCTGTGTCCTGCCATTCTCCTGTCTTTTGGGACTTTACACTATTACACTCCCTCCAGTCTCATACATCAAGTCACTTGAGGTGTCACCTTACATGATTTAAGGCAGCAAAAGATAAACACACTCTGTCTCTGGACTCCGCATATTGGGTGTTTGAAGGGCAAGCCAATGATTGTTTATTTCCCTGAAAACTTCCACAGCTGGAGACATAATGAGAAATTCCTCCAGCAACTTTGCTGAAAAGCTAACAAAAACTCCCATGCAACATCAAAACTGTTTTGAATTTTTATGTTTTTTCTTGTACACCTCAAATTGAACTTTATTTAAGGACACAAAGTTTTTGTTTGGCTCTTGCTTTTGCATAATATATCATTTTGCAGTGTTTTGGAACACAACCATACCTTCCCCTCATTCTATTCTGTTTAAATTTAGCACTTCAATAATTGCTGCTGCTTTCTAAACACACACGCACACACATGCACACACAGACACAGTGACCCTTATGTAAGTTCCAATAGCACCTCATCATCCTGTCATTTATTAGCTGATTTTTCTTATTCTGCTGTCTAATTAAATGTGATCCCACTCTGTTATCAATGTTAGACTGTACACTCCTATTTGGAATTCTAGATGGCAAGAATGCTTTCTGACGAACGCTCTTGTTTATTGGTTTACTCAACATTGAGTGTTCAACAAGATATTTCAACTTGCATGGATGGCAGAACCTAATAGGACATGGTCCCTGTCCTCACGGATGGCACATTCTCATGGAGAAGCTTACCAGAGCTGAGACAAAGCTCAGCTACCCACTTCCCTCCACATAAACGGTGGAAGAGGGTGTTGTAGTGGTGGTGGGTGGTGATAGTGGACGGTGGTGATGGTTGTTGGTGGTGACGGATGGTAGTGATGGTTAGCAGTGGTGGAGTGTTTGATATTAAGTAGGAGTTGTTTGGGGTTTGGTCACATAATTTATTGCGTATTCCAGCCATTCTCATTTGTTCTTCTGACTCTTTATTCATATGTCCATTCACTTCAAGACTGTTCTAGACAAAAAATATACAGAATGGTAAGCATCATGGAGCTTACAGTCATGCTGCTTCCTGTGGCAGAATGCCTCCCAATCTCTTTAGCACCCACATCAAATGTCATTTCTTCTGCGAAGCATTTCTTGACCAACTCAAGAAGCCTCTGTGAGACTCTCTTCTATGCTTTCATAAAGCTCTTTGTACCTCCATTACAGCACTTTCCATAGCCTAACTTAGTAGGGTTTGTCATTGACTTTTCTCTGTATATTTCTGTCCCTTTATGAGATTTTAAAACCAGGAATATTGCTTTCCTCCCACCCCCACACCTCAAAACCAAAGAGTGTTTATAGTACATACTCAATCCACATAGTGTTTATAAAGTGAGATGTAAGTCTTCTCATAGGAATCAGTATCCAAGCAGATATTTGGATGGTGCCTCTCAATTATCTGATGTTTAATAGAAGATATCAAAATTATTTGCCCAAACAGTGACTTGATGTTTTTTTTCTTGAATTATTTGACAAATCTGTATAGCAAGCTTACCGTGTGCTACACACTGTTCCACAAGCTTTAGAATGTAAGATTATTTAAGGTTCACAACAACCCAATGGTACTGGACAGTCATCACTGTTACTGAACCAAAGTTGAGTCCAGTCAAGTTTACTGCATGCAGTAAGGCCAATCTACGGACATCGGGTTGTGGTGAAGGACAGTGCAGTGTTTATTGTAAGGCTCTAGACAAGGAGTTCAGGGCAGCTAATGCTCGAAAAACCAGAACTCCCCTATGTGTTTCAGGGAAACATTTTCAAGGTGAGGGTGGGGAGTCGCAGGGTGTGTGATCAGGTCACGCACAATTCTCTGACTGATTGATGCTGAGGTCACAGGGTGGTGTCTCAGGGGTTCACATTATCAATCCTCAAGCTCCAGCTGGTCTGGGGGCTACATGCTCATGGTCATCATGTAGTTAATTTCTTCCATTTTGTGGGAGCTTTGGTATCTGTAAAACAACTCAGAAATGTGCGTCAAATACTGTTATCTAGGTACTTCAGGGCGGAACTAAAGATTCTGTGACTGCCATATGGCTGATTTACCATTTAAATTGTTACCAGTTCTCCTGGCCCAACTTCTACTTTTGTCACTGCATGTTCACATCCTTTCAAACATTAATTCTTGAGCCAGGCTTTTGTGACTCAGGGGTGACCTGAGAAACTACAGCTTTGCCACAAACAAAAGGCAGGCAGAACATTGGGGGAGGCTCTGTCTGGGGAAGGCCCCATAGGGTCCTGCTCATTTAGATCACCTCCATCATGAAAATGAGGATCCTGGACAAAGAGATGCTTAGGTACTTTGTCCAAGGTCACAGAGCTGATCGGAGGCAGATCCCAGTTTTGATTCTCAGCAGCCTGGTTCCAGAGTCTACACTCTTGACCACTACACTCTGCTGTCCCTCCCCCCATGCTGGTCTGTTTCATAGTGTTGACCCTTGAGTCCACACGCTCATTCACTTATTCAGCAAGCATATTCCTTTCCACGGCCACCACTTCATCAAGCCCTCTCTTTCAAGTGCTCATGTTTATGGAGTAGCTTTTTTTCCCTTCCTCTTAGGCTTTAATTGTAGGAATCACCCCAGGCTGGTTTCTTGGCCCTCTGCCGTTATCTCTTCACATTCTCTTCTTTGGAGCTCCTCCTGCCTTTCTAATGCATATCACTTTCATGATACTATTTTGTGGTTCAGTTCCTCCCATTCAAAGTGCTCCATCTTCTGGATCCAAATTACCTTTGCCACCTTATATTTCCACTTTCCTTTTCAAATATTCTGCCTCAAATACAACTTGCAAACACAGCATAGAATTTGCTAGCCTGGACTCCGTGTTCTTGCTTCTGCTTTGCCCCGTCTCCACCAGCCTCACCTCTCACCTATGAAAATGCTAACTATGTCTCTAGGGAGATGAAACAATCTCCAAGAAGCCTTTGCTGTGCCTCCCAGCTCGCTGTGATCCTTCCACCTCTCCCTTCTGTGTTTCTGTAGTTGCCTGTTCCCTACGCCTCTTATCTAGGTAGGACTTTGTAGTGGTTGGGAACACAGGCTTTGCAATCAGGCTGCAAGACTCATAGCCCAGCTCTGCAACTTACTTGTTTGGGTAAATTCTTTTGTCTCATCAACAAAAATGGGTATAGTGTTAGCAAATTCATGCATTGGACACCAGGATGATAAAATTAACTCATACCGTAATAGCTTAAGATTAAAATTAAGATCAACAATTGCCTGGCACGTTGCCTTTAACACATGTTAGCAACTATCACTATAATTACATAGAGAACCTTGTAGCATCTCTAATAATGATATTCAACTCCTCAGGTATTCCCTATGTATTATTAGTCCCCATCTCACCTTCCATACCTTTGTCTCCTACAATCTGCTGTCTCCTTGTTCTTAGCCTTTCCCATTGTACTGTACTTTCTGACCCTAATGCCTGAATCAGATTTCAAATTGGACGCAACAGATTGGACTTTCTGTCGTTTCTGAGGCTTTAATTTGTCCTGTATTCAAACCAAGTTCTCACCTAGTTCTATTCCTCTGTACTTTCCCATTGATACAACTGATTTCTTCTCCCTCCATATCCTCCAATGTCTTGACCCACTGCCAGTCCCTCTTTATAGTCTCCTGGAGTCTATCCAAATAGATTTTAGGAACATTAAAAAGGAGAACTATAAATTTTCCTTCTTTGTATTCTCCACAGTGCTGAGTACATACTAGATGCTCCAAATATATTTATTAAATAAATTGATGACACAAAAATAAAGATGTTCATGGCTTATTATTATAAGAGAAGACAATTTATATCAGTGAAATTTGACACACATCTGTGATAGTCATATTTTAAGTAGGTTCAAAGAGATAATCAGAACATTTCATTTGGTTTGACAAATAACCGAGAATTTTCCCTCCTACCAGCAATAACACTTAAAAGAGACTTTATTTCATTAATGAGGAGAGGTTTATTTGCTTATGGCTCCTGGAAGACAGGAATTTGATATTTATTCTAAGGCAACTGGAAAATTGATTTGACCCATTTAGTAGTTTAACAATGGATTTATAATAACTCTTCTCAAAAAGTACAAAAGAACAAGTACATCAATTGATCAGTAGTACATTTAAGAAGAAAAAGAACTCAAGATCAAGGGAATTTAAAGAGGTGGCCAAAGAACACTATTCAGAGAATTAAATCATAAGGTATTACAGAGAGTATAAAATGAATACATTAGGAAATGTTTCCTTAACTTTGGGACACCAGTTTCAGGGAGGAGTCTCAAAACTCCTTCCTGTTAATGTAAAATCAAAATGATAATCCCACTCAAAATTTCTGGGTCATTGGAAACTTATCTAATTTAACCCTGTGGTCAGCCTCTGATGTCTTTTTACAGCAATTCTGGGTTCCCACCAGGTATATGCTCTCAGCTTTCTCTTGGGGCCAGCTAGGTTCACAGAATGGGAGAATAAATCCCAGGAAGACCCTGATGAAAAGGCTTGTGGGTGGAAAGGCTGAGTGGCTGTTACACAGTAAGTGCCACCCAGGGAAAAAGAAGAAGTTTGCCTCCTTTCTTGTTTCCTCCAGAAGAAACGCTAGCAATCTGGGAGGAATTCTTTCCCATCAGGCATTATCAGGCCTTAGCTCTGATCAGTGCCCAGGAAATTCCAGTTCTAACAGGTCCTTAGTTTGTCCAGCTACATCCCCTTTTTCTCTGGGTTCGATGGGAAACTTTAGTTTTCCAGTAGGGTAGTTTCCCTGAATAAGGCCTTAGGTAATTAATGGATAATTTTTAAAAATAAGTGAACAGGTTAGTTTCCTCTGGCACAGAAGAGTTGGGATAAAAGGAGAGAAAAGAAAAAAAACAAAATGTTAAATTTTCAAATCTATGTAGAGACTAAATTACCTGTCTAATGCTCACTTGGCAACAGAAACATAGGGTAAATACACAATTAAAGAGAGCTCTTTGAAAACACACATAAATTCTTTACTAGAGTTGTAGGTGCCTACTCCCTAAGAATTTAAGTTATATGTATAGAAGCTGAAATAGCTATTTTAGAAGCTTATGCAAATGAAATGATAATTACCAAACTGTAGAAATACAATATAGAAAAAAATACCTCCTCTCTTTTATTTTTTCCCTCCTCTCTTTTAAAATAAATTATTTAGATGTGAATCCAGTAAAGCTACACTTTATTAGAAACTAATTTTAAAAGATTTCTTTTCCCAAAGTTAATAAGATTATAATCGCTAACCCAGAAATAAGGATAATAGGATTATTAACTACAAAGTTCACTAAGTAAAAAAAAAAAATTCTAAATATAACTCCCTTGGAAAATTATTTCAACCTTCACATACTATCTTTCACCCTCTATTGTCGTTCATTCATTTACTCCCCAGTATTTGTTCCAGTCTCTTCCAGAGAAATGGGGCAGAGACTAATTAAGCCTTAACTTTTTTTTTTTTTTTTTTTTTTTTTTGCGGTAAGCGGGCCTCTCACTGTTGTGGCCTCTCCCGTTGCAGAGCACAGGCTCCGGACGCGCAGGCTCAGTGGCCATGGCTCACGGGCCCAGCCGTTCCGCGGCACGTGGGATCCTCGCGGACCGGGGCACGAACCCGCGCCTCCTGCATCGGCAGGTAGACTCCCGACCACTGCGCCACGAGGGAAGCCCGCCTTAACTTTTTAATCGGCTTTATTTTTTAGAATAGTTTTAGGTTTACAGCAACACCAAGCAGAATGCATAGAGGGTTCCCATATCTCCCTTCTTCCACAAATGCACAACCTCCCCCCACTGTAGACACCCCACACCACAGTGGCACTTCCGTTACAATCGATGGACCTCCACTGAAATAACATTATCACCTAAATTGTGTCTTTATTTCCATCTCTCCTTGTCCCAGAGTCATACATTTTTGGGGTATAAATTAGCTACCAGCTATAAAGATCGTATGTTTCGGCCTTTCTTGCAGCTCTGTGTGGCCAGGTGACGCAGCTAGCTCTGACCAACAAAATAAAAGCGAATGTGACTTGTAGTGGCTTCCAGGATCCTTCCTGAAGAGACAGAATGAGTGTACCCTTAGCCCTTTTATTCTTCAGCCCATCTTTCTTCTTGCTCAGCAGTGCAGAAACCATCTTGGTTCCCAAGGTCAAAGCCATGCATGGAAGAGCAACAACAGAGAAAGAACCTTTCTAGGTAGAGCAGAGCTACATCTCCAGCCCTAAATTCATTTAGACAAAACAAAGGTAAATGTTTTCTTGTTTAAACCACTATCATTGGAGGAATTCTAATACCCACAGCCATATCTAATACAAACTAATACAATAAGACAAAGTACTAGATCCCTTAGGTAATAAAATACATGTAAGATCCAGCCCTCTCAGGATACCTCCAATCTGCTAAGGGAAATAAGATACATAAGTGAATGAATGAGCTATAAAAGTCGTACAAACTGAGCCTTATAGAGTACAGAAGAGGAAAAAAAATTCTTGGGGGAAAAAGGAGAACTTGATGGACAAGATAGTGTGAAATTTGTGTCAATATGTGGCATTAGAAAGGGAAAGAATTTAACATTTCGGAACAGATTGAACTAACGTAAATCCTAAGAAGGGCCTCTCAGAGAACCAAAGGTGATCTAGTTGGCTAGAGAGACACAGGAGACAAAAGAAACCGATACAGGTACTCAATAGATTGGGGCTGTTTATGGAAAGTAATGTCAGGCAAACTATTGTGTTTTTAGAGAATAGGATTCATGTAAATCTAATGTTAGGGAAACTGACTTGGCTGTAGTATCAGAGGATGTCAGGGCAGGAAGCAGTGAAAAAAGTCAGGAATATAAGGGTTCCTCTCCCTGCAGTTAGTGTGATGGCATTAAAAGGGAAAAAGAGGGGGTGGGAGGGCAAAGTGTGGAAAAGGAGCGATCTTTCAGACTTGGCAACTAAATATGAAATGCGAAGAGGTGCAGAAGTATATTAAAAAGCCCAGACTTTAAGCCAAGTGACAGGTCAAGGTGTAGTCCATTGCCTATAGAAGGGCGGTTGGAAGTAGGAAGCTGTTTAATGGATTGGATGTATAAGTATTTTTGAAAGCATTGTGTGTTTGAGGTGCTGGAAGGAGGGCATGTCTATCAAACCATTGGAAATAGGGACCTTAAGACCAGAAAAAGTTCACCCTAAGGATAATGATTCCACACTCATTCCAAAAGAGGTAAGAGTCAACATATATTAAATAGAGTGAGATAAAATAAGAGAGAAAAGAAAAGAGACCACAGACGGAAATTTGGAGCATACCTCATAAATAGGTAGAAAGAGAAAAAAGAGGCTAGCAAGGGGGCCATCTCAGACGGGATTCCAGGAAGTGTGAAGGGAGAAGAAACTTGAATCAAAAGTGGTGGTGGTGACCTATGTAAAATGCTCCTGAGAGGTAAAGATGTGGGAGTGCTTAGAAAAGCTACTCAACTTGATGTTGAGAAGCTCATTAGTAAGTGGTCAGAGCATTTTTCATTGGTTATGAGAACAAAAGCAATATTTCTGGGGGTAGGTATCAAATGGTACAGAGGTACCACTAAGCTGTTATAGGCAACAAGGTTGTCATGCAAAGCACAGTGAAAAAGATTGATGACAGTGGGTCCCAGCTGGAGGTGACTTGGGCAGGCCTCAGTGTCTTGGGGACACTGCCACACCACTCTCTCCTCCATCACTGGTGAACAGCTGTAGTAGGTCAGCGCGCAGCCCTGACGCAGAGCCGAGAGAGAGAGAGAGAGAGAGAGAGAGAGAGAGAGAGAGGGAGAGAGAGAGAGAGAGAGAATGAATTTATAGCCACTGTGCTGATGGAGAGGTATCAAGAAGGACACCAATAATTGTTTACTTCAGTCAACTTTCTTGTTTCTATGGAATGAGAAAGCTATTCAAAAAGACCCACTCCTAAGGCAGTGATAAAAACAGGTGACAGCAAATAAGGAAGGAATGGAGAACTTATCTATTATCTACTGCAAAATCCTAGAACTGAGATTAGTTAGTTTAGATTGAAGTTAACAAAACACTGACAGTCTGTTCAGGCCACCCTTGAAGGTAGGATTGAACCTGTCTTTGTTTTTTGCTGAGCCATTTCTGCGACATCTTTTTGGCCTGAGAACTAGAGTCAACTTAGAAAGGAAAAGAGCAGTGGTTTTTGTGCCATCCCAGTGGTTCAGAAGGAGAGACGTGTGTGTGTGTGTGTGTGTGTGTGTGTGTGTGCGCGCGCGCGCGCGCGCGTGTGTGTGTGCGTGCACGCATATGTGGGCTAGCTATGAGTTTGAAATTGTCCTTGCTGTCTAATCTAATTCCTCCTCTTGAACCTACCCCCACCCAAGATTAGAATTGAACAGTAGCTCCCACCCACCCTAATGGAACTAAACTATCTTGAACTTATGTACAGTAGTTTCTCCCCCTTCTAGCCTCCTCTCTGAGGTCAAAATTTTTTTTTATTCTTCAGAATTCACTCCTAGGCCCTCTCTTTTCTTAGAAAATCACATCTGCACCCCACGGCTTCAGTTATCATTCAAGTACCAATAGCCTCAATTTTCTTTATCCAGTCCTGATCACTCATCTGTGCTTGAAGAGGTGGGATATAAATGACTACTCAGCATTCCACTTTGATTTCTCAAAGACCCATAAACGCAGCATGTCTAAACAATTCAACTCATGGATTCTTTGCTAAACCTACCATTTCTCCACTTCTCCCCAGTTTAATAAGTAACCCCAGACTAGGAGTGATTATTGATTACTCCTTCTCCTTGACTCCCCAAATCCTATGGGTTCTATCTCCTAAATCTCTCTCAAATCCATCAATTCTCTCCTCCCTCCAGCAGCCTATGGTTTCAGCCACCATCCTCTCCCATCAAGAAAACTCAAAAAGCTTCTTCAGGATAGAAAGCCCAGAGATAAACCTACGCACCTATGGTCACCTAATCTGTGACAAAGGAGGCGAGGATATACAATGGAGAAAAGACAGTCTCTTTAATAAGTGGTGCTGGGAAAACTGGACAGCTACATGTAAAAGAATGAAATTAGAACACTCCCTAACACCATACACAAAAATAAACTCAAAATGGATTAAAGACCTAAATGTAAGGCCAGACACTATGAAACTCTGAGAGGAAAACTTAGGCAGAACATTCTTTGACATAAATCGCAGCAAGATCTTTTTTGACCCACCTCCTAGAGCAATGAAAATAAAAACAAAAATAAGCAAATGGGACCTAATGAAACTTAAAAGCTTTAGCACATCAAGGGAAACTATAAACAAAACAAAAAGGTAACCCTCAGAATGGGAGAAAATATTTGCAAATGAAGCAACTGACAAGGAATTAATCTCCAAAATATACAAACACCTCATGCAGCTCAATATTAAAAAAAAAAATAACCCAATGAAAAACTGGGCAGAAGACCTAAATAGACATTTCTCCAAAGAAGACATACAGATTGCCAACCAACACATGAAAAGTTGCTCAACATCATTAATTATTAGAGAAATGCAAATCAAAACTACAATGAGGTATCACCTCACACTGGTCAGAATGGCCATCACCAAAAAATCTAGAAACAATAAATGCTGGAGAGGGTGTGGAGAAAAGGGAACCCTCTGGCACCTGGTGGGAATGTAAATTGATACAGCCACTATGGAGAACAGTATGGAGGTTCCTTAAAAAACTAATAATAGAACTACCACATGACCCAGCAATCCCACTCCTGGGCATATATCCAGAGAAAACCATAATTGAAAAAGATACATGCACCCCAATGTTTGCAGCACTATTTACAATAACCAGGACATGGAAGCAACCTAAATGTCCATCAACAGAGAAATGGATAAAGAAGATGTACACATATACAATGGAATATTACTCAGCCATAAAAAGGAATGAAATCGGGTCATTTGCAGAGACGTGGATAGACCTAGAGACTGTCATACAGAATGAAGTAAGTCAGAAAGACAAAAACAGATATTGTGTAGTATCACTTATATGTGGAATCTAGAAAAATGGTGCGGGTGAACTTAAATAGAAATAGAGATACAGATGTAGAGAACAAACTTATGGATACTAAGCGGGGGAAGGGGAAGGTGGGATGGATTGGGAGATTGGGATTGACATATATACACTACTATGTATAAAATAGATAACTAGTGAGAACCTACTGTATAGCACGGGGAACTCTCCTCAATGGTCTATGGTGACCCAAATGGGGAGGAAATCTAAAAAAGGGGGGATATATGTATACATATAGCTGATTCACTTTGCTGTACAGGAGAAACTAACACATTGTAAAGCAACTATACTCCAAAAAAAATTAAGAAATAAAAGAAAAATCAATAAGTTTCTTAAATGGTTTACTGCCTCCATTGTCACTGTCTTCCAGTTCATTCTCCATAATGTAGCCCAAGTATTCATTTTAGAAACAAGATCTTGTCCCTCTTCCCTGCTGAACACTTTTCAGTGGTTTCCTATTCCTCTTAGGAGAGAAAAGACATGGTCCGTGACCCTTCACATGTCCCTTGAGATTCTGCAGGATCAGGCTGCCTCCTGTCTTTGCCTGCTCTTCTCTACACACTCACATTATTGGTCTTAAAAAAAAAAATTTCTCTGATGGGCCATTCTCTTTCTTGCCCCAGGACCGATATATATGCTGTCATATAATTTCTGTCTCTCCCACTTAGTCTGCCTTTACTTCTCTAGTGCCTCCTTTATGGTCAACACAAATTTCATTTCCTTAGGGAAGTATTTTTGGACTCTCCAGTACAATTTCCTCTCATCGGCTTCCACGGAACATTTCTCGTACATAGAACTCAATAGAAGTGTTTGATGACTCTCTTCCCGACCAGGCTGCAATCTGTCTTGTTCAGTGCTGTGTATCTAGCAACCGGCGCATTTTCTGGAAAGGAAAGTGAATGAATGAATAAATGGTTTTAGAGACACTGTCGTAGGCTTGACTTACCATTCCAAATCCATTTGTTTTTCTTCTGGCAGAATAGAAATACCATCAAATAATAGCTCAGCTCAAATTTGGTTATCGGATCAGCAGAAAACAAGGCATTGGAGAAAAGTAACAGCAGATATGTGCGGTTTTCTGTGGCAGAGCTGAAGATAAATGTTAGAAATATAAGACTGTGCTGAAAGGGGGCCAGTGGATGGTAAATGCCGGAATAAGAAGGTGAAGCAAAAGAGAACATTTAAGGTGGGAGGAAGAGACACAGAAATCAACTTCATAACATCTTTGCAATATCTGGGGCTTTGAGTCGGAAAGACCTGGAGCTGAATCCCAGCTCTGCCATTCACAAGCCAATTAATTAAGCTGAGTCTCTGTTTCTTACTGTGACTTATTTCACACCCATAAAAAGGGTGTGAAGACTACTTTTTAATGGCAGGAAAATTCTTGGAGCATAGCAGGTGTCTGAATTGTCAGTTTCCTTCTTCTCTAACTCGAGGAGTTTCCACTTACATTTGTTTATTTTACATTCAGTTTATCAAGCAGTAAACTTCGTGGCATATAAACTTAATGCCAGTTGTGTTTCCCACAATACACAATTTTGTGTGAGTCACAGGAGAATACATAAACCATGCCATGTAATTCAAGAGACTATTCTGTGTATCATTGGACAGTATTGAGAGAAATATAAACAGAGAATGTCAGATGGCCAAAAGATTAGCAAAAACAGGAAGCAGCTAGAGCCCTTTAGGCTGGAGAATCAAAGAGAGAGAGTGGTCCTTTGAAATGTAGCTGCTGGGGAAGAAGAATGGGAGCTGCCATGGAGGATGAGACTGCCAGAGAGGCACCTCTCACCCAAGATGCCACTTAAAGCAGAGAGGAAGTGAGACATATTCTGACTTCCCTCCTTCCAACCTCCTGCCAGTATCTCCCACTGGCCAAACCTAACTAAAGCCATTGGACAGTGACTCCTGGGAAGTATCATTTGCAGAGTCAGATCTCTGAGATGGAAAGCAGAGAGGGGAAAACAGGGAATGGGTCCGAGTGAAAACAGGCAAATGGCTGGCATAAACAGCAAGGAAGGGCAATCAAAAGTGATTTAATAGAACTCAGTTACCAAAAAAGAACCCTTCTGTGATGGTGGAAGCCCATCAGACCGACACAGGAAAGATTACAGATAATAGTCATTTCGCTCTTTGTGCTTTACAAAGCATTTTCAAAGGCTAATATGGTGTAATGGAAAGAAAACGAGCTTGGAAGGGGATAGCTTTGGAATATAAACAACTCAAACATGAAGTAGATGTAAACAGAACAAGTCTTTCACACTCTTCTTCTACTCCTCTCTCCAAATAAATAACCACTGTTACTAAATTAGCATCTGCTTTAAAATATATCTTTGTCATCTTTCCGTATCACATATATAATGTTGTCTTACTATTTTTAGTAGCATCATATCCTACTCTATGCTCAGATCATAATTCATTCAATCAATTCCATACTGGGAGTCATTTGTAGTGTTTTGAATTGTTTTCTACTAAAAATCAGCTTGGGAATAATATATTTGTACAAATACCTGCAGGATACAATTCTAAAAGTGGAATTGCTATGTCAAAGGGTAAGATGTTATACATTTTAATATATACTACTACAAGGCGTTCCAAAATTTGTTTGAATTTACATTCTCTTTTGAGTTTTATAGCACTGTTTTCCAGTCAGCTCTTGATACTGCCTCAGACAAAAGCCCTGTCTGCATACAAACAAAAAGACAATTATTTATTGCGCGCAAATCTGTCCAACCAAACTTTATGCATCATATAACTCTAAGAAACAGGATATTTGAATACAAAGGAAAAAAGTTGTTTTCCAAAAGTATCATGTCTGAATATGCAATAGTACTTTCATAGCTTTTCATCTGCTATTCTGGGAAAGTTACCTGTGACATGAAAGAAAATTTAACAATGAAAGCTGATCATGTAGAAAAACTAATGTATAAATTAAAATGGAAATACCCAGCATATAGGCTAGATGAAAGTTTAAGCATTTCAAATATCCTAGGAACTTCAGTTGCTCTAACAAAATAGAAATGCTCCCAGACATACGTATTTAGAGAGATTATTGCAAGGTTTATACACATGTGAAGTGTTTTACTTTTAAAGGCAAGGATAGGAGCCTAAATCAGGTGAGACTAATAGCAAGTTCATCGTAAAGACACTAAAGATTTTTCACAATAATTTTAGAAGGAGGTCAGCCCTGTGGCTCACTGCTGAAAAGAGGCACAGCTGTCTAAGTATTTTGGGAGGTAGGGCGATATATGATACAAACCATTGAAAACAAGAGCCACGGCCAAGGTGCTATTATGGTTCTCAGGCTGTCTTTGGAGACAAGAGCACATCTCCATAATGGTTCATTGCCCTGGAAGACCACCCTGCTTGGTAGATTTTACAACTACTAGCTAGATACTTTTAAAAATTCAAAACGTTATTGAATTTACAGTATCCAATACACGGAAGCAACCTAAATGTCCATCGACGAATGGATAAAGAAGGTGTGGTATATACATATACAATGGAATATTACCCAGCCATAGAAAAGAATGAAATAATGCCATTTGCAGCAACAGGGATGGACCTAGAGATTATCATACTGAGAGAAGTAAGTCAGACAGAGAAAGACAAATAGTGTATGATATCACTTATATGTGGAAGCTTAAAAAATGATACAAATGAATTTATTTACAAAACAGAAACAGACTCACAGACATAGAAAATAAAGTTATGGTTACCAAATGGGAGGTATAAGTTAGGAGTTTGGGATTAACATACACATTACTGTATATAAAGTAGTTAAAAAACAAGACCTACTGTATAGCACAGGGAACTCTACTCAATATCTTGTAATAACCTATAATGGAGAAGAATCTGAAAAACAATGTATATATTCAGTTATACATATATATATGTATATACATTTGTATAACTGAGTCACTTTGCTGTACACCTGAAACTAACACAACATTGTAAATTAACTATACTTCATTTATAAAAAATGGTTTAAAAAATTCAAAACATTATCGGAAGTAGTTTTTTTTTTTTTTTTTTTGCGATATGCAGGCCTCTCACTGTTGTGGCCTCTCCCGTTGCAGAGCACAGGCTCCAGACGCGCAGGCTCAGCGGTATGGCTCACGGGCCCAGCCGCCCCTCGGTATGTGGGATCTTCCCGGACCGGGGCACGAACCCGTGTCCCCTGCATTGGCAGGCGGACTCTTAACCACTGCGCCACCAGGGAAGCCCTATCGGAAGTAGATTTTAAACAATAAACAGCTTGAGGCACTTTAGTCAAGGAATGTGTTAATATATTTTAAAAATACATTTCTTTGGCCAATCATCAGGCTGAGTTTGCCAAGGGGCAGGAATATCTGTAAGACGGGGTGAAGTGAGGTGTTTCAACATTTACCTGGTCCAGGGAGATCTTGAACTGGTTCCAGTCTGTGGACACAGTTACCCCAGCACTTTCCCTTCTATATCATTACTACCCCTCTAAGAAACCAGGGGCCTCTGGCTCTGGGGGATCGTTAGTGTCCTTAGCTGCTGAAAAGAGGGTGGTTTCCATAAGTCAAGTTTGAGGACAAAGTCTCTGGGCACAAATGGGACCCGCTCTTATTGGATGGCAAGCTGTCAAAGACTGGTGGGAGGTAGGTCCTTCTTTGATGCCAGTGGGAGCTATGCTTAACTTACCAGCTTGATACAAGCAAAGCACCAAGCTTCCTGGAATGGAAATATGATGATTTGTGGGTGATTTCTCGGCTTTCCACGTGGCTCTCAAAAATTGTTGACAAATATGATTATTCAGCTGGAGATGAGTTAGGTCCTGGATGCTGATGCCCCTCCTGTCATTGTATCACTCAGGTCTGGGTCACTAGTCTTGGTCCCACTGACTTCTGCTCAGAGCATTGTCTTCTGTCTTCTTCCGTCCTCCTCCAGACTCTTCATCTAGATGACTGTCAAGATAGCCAGGATCTTCAGCTGTTCTTCATGATCTAATCTTTGTGTCCTGACTTCAGTACTGGATCCAAAAGATGAGAATGTGATTGTTTGATTTTTTTATTTCTCCCATGTTCTTTTCCTTAAGGCAGTAGTTAGAGGACATGGAATTTATGGGTTGGAATGGGGGCAGGAACATCACAAGAAATAGAAAAATATAAGGACTGAAAAACACAGTGGCTAATATATAAAAATATCATCCTGCCCATTTTCAGAATTTGATAGTATTTTTGCAATTAAAATTTACAGAAAACAGTAAGCTATAGACCCTCCCAGTTTAGCTTTGAGCTTCTAACAGATTCTACTTCAGAAGTAGCATGTACTAATAGTCTTGCTTCAAATCTATAAGCATCCTCCTGTGGACATTATGTCAGAGAGAACTGGATGGAATGAGTTCTGTCACATGGTTCTTGTTACAATAAAGCTGTAAGAGAAGAGAGAGTTCTGTACTCTGGATGCATTGTGCTTTAGAAATGAAAAAGGAAGTTTCCCCATAACAGGCATTTCCACCTGAGAGCAATCACAATGCCCGTTGGTTCTCATGCTTTTGATAGTTCTTAACTGTGTCTAACTCTCCTGATGAGTTCCTGTCTCGGGCTCACAGATTCATATTAACTCAGGCCACAACAGTCAGATTCCTCTTGTTGAGAGGGAGTTATTTTGATCTGTACACTTTATCATTATAACATTTTCTAAAAGCCTATCTTGCAGCATTTTCCAAATCATGTTCCATGGAATCCTGGTATCCAGTGAGATGTAAAAAGGTTTGGCACAGATAAAAGGAATCTGTAGTCAAGCTACTAGCTGATATTCTGCAAACTTTACCTCTTATCATAAAGATACAGAATTAAATTAACATATAAAAGGCTCAGAGAAAAACTACATGAAAGAAACCTGCCTCACTTTGATAAACCCAGTATTTCCCAAACTTTGCAAATACAATCTTGGTTTTATTCATCTAGTTTCGATGAGTATTACATGATCCACTTTTTGAAAAAGGCTGCTCTATACAAATGACATAATTTACTCAGGTATTTGATTCCACACATCCCTTAATAAAGAGAGATTTTATTTCCATTTAGGACAAAAACCGTACAATATTCAGAAGCATGAAAATCTTTTTTAATAGGAGAAACTTTTTTACATACTAAACTCAAAGCTTCAAGTGCTCCTTGCACAAACTGGAGAACTAAAATTTGAAGACTGTGACACAGCTAAAATGTCCATTGTGTAGACATCACTGTCATTACATAAGCCTACATTACATCAACCTTCTTTAAGGTAAGAGACCCAGATATTAGATTCAGGTAAGTCAGGAGCAGAAGAGCCACATAGAATTGGGTTTCATGGTACTCTATGCTCAGAGCAAGACCGTGAGGGTGTGACCCACAAAGCCCAGGGGCAAGGCAAGCCAATGGACAAATCAATCAAGCAGTCAGGAGCCAGGGAAATTCAGTGGCTAGAAAGCAAGTTAAAGCATTAGAACAAATTCCAGAATACTGGAAGAGTACAAGTACTAGAAGTTTAGACACAGTGAGGGGGAAAGACATACAGAAGCAAAGGTACAGGAACTAGACAGACAAACTGGAGAGGAGGCATGACGGACTAACAAAAAAGACCTTGCAGCAACGTCTGCTGTAATAAATAACTTACAAAAGAAAACATTCCTCCTGGGACAGATGACCGGAAGGGGCTATTCTAAAGTCAAAGGGCGATAGCTGGTTAGTGGTTCATCTGAGCATAGAAGGAAAAAGAAACGAAGACAAGGACAACAATGATATGGTGAGGAAGGAATCATCCGAATGTTCAAATGAGTTTGCAGGAAGAAGGATTTGACCAACTTTTATGATTGAACCATCAATTTCATAGAAGTAGTCTCAGATCGTTTATGATAATAATTCCAATTTGACCTTTTTTTCATTTACAAGATACTAATGAGTTATATGGTAGAAATACCATATCAATGCCCAAACATACCTATCATATATGTCCTTTATAAGAGATGACAAGTTAAGTATTAACACATTAATAAATGCCAAATGCCAATCAATAGATGAATATTCCAATAAATATGAAGAGCCAAAATTTGAGTTAACATTATTGTGCACAAGAATTAAATATAAAATATAAAGAATTTATCATTTATTTATAAATGTAGTATAATTGATTTCAGTGGATTGAATAATGTTTTATCTTTTTTAAAAATTATTTTTATTTTAGTAAAGTTTATTTTTACTTTAATAAAGCCTTTGATTCTAACCCATGGGTCACTGTTAACACAAATTAAGAAAGTGTGGTACTCACCATGTTACTCTTTCCAGGGATTTGAAAGCTGCCCATGGCAGGTCATTGCAATGGCTTTGCATTAGCCAGAGCAAATATATTGAGTGGTATTTGGCAGAACTGATCCTAGGGTTCTCTTAATCAATAATTTTATTGATGACCTGATCAAAAAGTTTATAGTATGTTAACCATATTACCGAAGAGCTTGCGTTAGGTGGGTTTCTAAGATTTTGGAATTAAGTCCAATATGATTTTTACTAAAAGAATGTATCACATTTGCAAAAACACAGTGAAATTCGACAAAAACATATGCGGGTTAATTTAGGTAAGAAAAAGAACCTGAAAAGCAATATAGGGTGTGGAAATAGTAATTGATCATATATATAGAAAAATGATCCATGTCAGCATAATACAGATATATTAATATGATTAACTTATAAAAATAATTTCAGAGTATCTCATAAGAGGACTCTGAGAATTTGTTATGAGCAGACTTTGAAGAGAGAGTGGTCCTACATATGGATCTGTATAAAAGTGACAACCTTAAAGGGGTGGAGAGCGTCCTGATTGGCACATAGCATGTCCTCTATTGGTGTCTATTGACACTGCATCTGTCAGGATTTGGTCAGGAAGACAGAGGCCACGTCATGCATCCCAGGCATAAAGGATCTTAGTATAGGAAGCATGGGCTTAAATAACTATTGGAGCAGCAGGGAAAGTAAGGTCAGGGAAGCAACACTGCTGACCTCAGCACTGAGATGATCCTTCATACCAACGAAGCAGATGCAGTGAACGTCTCGTCTGCCCACCGCTTTGCTTGCAGCTGCCTTCAGAGGTTAATAGCCATTCCTTTTCTTCTACCTTTCACATCTTATAAGAGAACTTCTCACTGTTACACTTGGCCCCAGAGCCATGTGAGGAATGGGATTCTGGGGAAGATAATTCTTGCTCTAGAAAAAGGTGATAGTGTGATAATGTGATACAGCAATCCAGCACAACTATATAAATGAAGATCCTATGAAGAAAGGATAAAATAATTTGTATGTTTAGCCTGAGGAAGACGGACTATGACAGGTTTTCACAAAATTTTTGACATGTTGTGAAACCAGGTTAAAATTCTTAGCTGATTCTGTTTGTAAATGATTGAGTCAACTATAGCCACAATAGTAACTAACAACCTCAACATTTCAGCGGCTACAGTAACAAGCATTATGTCTGACCCGTATGCCTACGGGTCAGACAGGCAACTACTGATCTCACCTGGGCTGGAGAATTAATTCCAGGTCAAGGTTTAGATTCTGGTCTGCTCTACGTGGCCTTGTTTTTAAGAGCTACCTAGGAGAGGCAGATTAATGGTCCCCCAAAGATGTTCACATCTTACTCCCCGGAAACTGTGAATATGTTTTTTTCCACGGCCCAGGGCAATGAAGATTGCAGATGGAATTAAAGTTGTTAATCAGATGACCTAGAGAGGGAGATAATATCTTGAATTATCCTGGATTATCTGGGTGGACCCGTTGTAATCACAGGGTGCTTAGAAGTAGAAGGTGGAGGTAGGAGAGACAGAGAAGCAGAGGGAGAAGCAGAGAGAGGGCAGCACGAGGAGAACTTGGCTCAAAGACACTGGCTTTAAAGAGAGAAAAAGGAGCCATGAACCAAGGAAGGTGGGCACCTTCTAGAAATAAGAAAGAGCAAGGAAACAGGTTGTCCCCAGAGCCTCTGGAGGAATACAGCCTTACTGACACCTTGACTGTAGCTCAGTGTTATCCATTTTGATTGAGAAAATCAGATAGAAAGGAAAAAAACAGACTTTTAGAAAGAGATGATTACTCTGACTGATGACGACGATAGTAATTCATAAACTGAAAGGTGTTGGGTAAGTCTGCACACTTCATCCTCAGGAAGCAAGGAAGAGAGTGAGAGAGGAAAGAAGAGAGAGAAACTAAGGAAGCATAGAGGCTCCTGGGAGAGTAAAGGTGTTTGGTGGCAATCAGAGAAGAGCTTCATAAAGCAGCTGAATTTCTCTATCAGTCCTTTTTCCATTAAGTTTTGTAGTGGGGGAAGGAATAAAAGCTTTCTAGCCTCTCCTAATAGCCAACTAATTGTGTATGTCATGTATATTATATATATCCACTTTATACATATACATTGTATGGAATGATATGGTATATAGATTAAAATATAATGTATACTATAAATTATGCTATATATTATAATGTTATAGTATACATTATAAATACATATACATCTATATTTTGTATACACATATATGAGCGAGTCTTCTCAGTGAAATTTCTCTGTAGCTATATCATTTCCCTCTTAAACTGTTCTTCGTGAGCAAGGTTTCTGAGAGCTCTCTGACCTCAAGGGTTAATTTTTAAAGCTACATTTCAAGGTTTCCCTTTTAAAAATGTATCTTCCTTATGAATAAATATTGTAGAAAGAGGCAGATGAGGTGATCGGTTGCCTTGGGTATGTCCTCAGTCATAGGAACTTCTCTCTGAAGGATGGAAATTGCTTCCATCTTTCAAAGTGAAACAATGGAGAGAAGGCTGGATTAACTCACTGAGATGTTGGGGAAAATTCCAAACTTTCAATGAGAGGGATGGTTTAAGCCGTTTCCCAGGCGGCAGTGATTGTGATGGAAACCACCGTGTGGCCAGGAGGAAGTGGTCCTCGTGCTGCTGCCTGCCATGCTGAGTGCTCTGCTGTCCCCTTGGCACCTGCCTCTACATCATTAGTACTCACTGCAGCGTCTCTACTACATTAGTACTCATTTCTTCTGTTACTCTAGCTTCACATACATTTTTGTTCTTGCCAGAGACAGAGGATTTCTTGAGATTGAGGACTATGCTGTACCCACAGTGATTTCATGATCATCACATGAATTAATAATGAATGAACGGGCTTCCCTGGTGGCGCAGTGGTTGAGAGTCCGCCTGCCAATGCAGGGGACATGGGTTCGTGCCCCGGTCCGGGAAGATCCCACGTGCCACAGAGTGGCTGGGCCCATGAGCCATGGCCACTGAGCTTGCGCGTCCGGAGCCTGTGCTCCGCAACGGGAGAGGCCACAACAGTGAGAGGCCCGCGTACCGCAAAAAAAAAAAAAAAAAAAAAAAAAAAGTGAACAAATGGTTTTCCATTCCATTCGTTTCTATCTGTCTTTGTCCGTGTGTACACACACACACACACACGCATCATCATCATCATCATCACAATCACCATCCATATATTTCCACCTAGACTCCTATGCAGTCAGTTCCCTCGCTACCATCCACTCTTCATTTCTGCTGGGGTCGCCCTCTACCTCCCTGATTCTTGCATAGCTGCATCTCCTGTGGGTCTCAACCAGGTTCTCTCTTCAGCTTGCCCAAGAGCACAGTTTAGGAGCTGTAGTGTTTAGGTACATTACAGAGAAGGATAGGGTCTAATAGGAAACAGTAACAGAGGTTCTTCTCTCATAGAATCCCCTGCCTGGATGATCAGCCCCGTTTGGCATTTAGGCCCAAGCCCACATTTCAGGGCAAGGCATTGCATGAGTTAGGCTGGCTTCCTGCCCTGACCTCACCTCCCAGTCTTTCCAACTGTGCTCTCCTGTGCCCAGTCTGTTCAGCAGCTTTCTTGGAAAACACAAGTTCATTTCCATGGAGGTGCAGAGGACTCCTTCTGAGTACATTTCATTGTAAAAGAAAAGGGGAAATGCTTAAAAGAGGTAACTGTGCTGATGGTAGAATTCCAGGCTTTAGTGGAGAAGGTGTTTTAAACTATCAAGAGTGTTCCCCCTCATGAGAAAACAGACAGTACACATGTACCACCTCTATTTCAACCCATGTCAAATGTGAAGCAGGATTAGCTCTTTGCTGTAGTCTGTGCAGGATGCTGTATCAGAATGCCATAGACTGGGGGTCTTATAAACAACAGAAATTTGTTTCTCACAGTTCTGGTGGCTGGAGATCCAAGATCAAGGCACTGGCAGATTTGGTGTCTGGTGAGGGTACACTTCCTGCTTCATAAATGGCTGTCTTTTCACTGTCCTCACATGGTGGAAGGGGCAAGGAAACCTTCTAGGGTCTCTTTTATAAGGACACTAATCCTATTCATGAGCACTCCATCCTCATGACCTAATCACCTCCCAAAGACCCCCACCTCCAAATACCATCACATTGAAGGTTAGTTTTTAACATATGAATTTTGGCAGGATACAAATATTCCGTCTATAGTACACTTCTTCTTCAAATTCACTGTAAATAATCCACTCACCAAGGTCCCTAAACAATATGCAGGAAATGGAGAAAGGGTTTTACACTACCCAGTGGGCAGCATTTACATCAAAAACTCACATTCAGCATTCTCATCCTCAGTCCCCACAAATACACCTCTGTCTCTTCTCCACATCTCCAGACTTGCCCACCTGTACCCCTCTGTCCTGACAATAAGACTTTCCAAATACCCAGGATCCACTCTGCTCAGAATACGAGGAGCATTTTCTGTTACACATAAAATAGTTCAGACTCTGAGGTAAGAACTGGAAACCCGAGCTTTCTTCTTCATGTGTGTAAAATTCTTGGTCATATGTGCATTTATGTATGTATGTTACATCAAGGGAGGCTCTTCTTGGATATTTACTAGTTCAAATGGTTTCCCCAGATTGTTTTCCAGAATGAAAAAACTAACAATTGGAATTAAAAATTCAAATTCAAATTAAAAACGGTTATTGTTTTAAAGCCTGTGTGAAAGAGCTCTAGGTTACTGGGATTCTTTCATCATGACAACCTTAAAATATGCAATCTATTACAGCAATAGGGTTCTTATCAGTTAAAAGGTTAAATTGTAAGCGGCTGAAGAGGCTGACTCTTCCAGCTTAGCACAGAGTGAAGAATTTATTACGTCATCATGATCTCATTTAGTATGTGGGATAAATAGCCTCATTAAGAACATAATGTTAAGGAGATTCGTGAGGTTTCCAGCAGGGCAGAGAAGTCAACGGAGGGGGAGGGGAAGGCCAGCCGATGGAAATAGGCCTTGGATGAGACTGTGTTCTTGTTCTGTCTGCTGCCTGTAAACTGTCATTTTAAGAAGAATGCTGTCCATCAGAGAAGGAGAAAAGGCCCTATTAGAAGATTGAGGCCCCCAACCCCCCCCCAGAGTTTTTTTCCAGAGGTCATGTGGCTGCAATCCAGTAATAGACAGCCAGTTGAGGAAGTCTGAAAGCCAAGACTGAGAAAGTGTAGGAAAGGTAACAATCTCTTCAATTAGCAGCAGCATGTCTTTAACCCAGAGCTGGCCCCTTAGCACAGCTGGAAAGCAAGGGAAGGTCATTTTCATTGTCACCACTCTTCTTTATCTTGTATGAAATCTTTTCCTTAACTCCCAGCACAAATGACTTCTACTCTGAATGCCCCCAATCCAAACTTTGAGCGCAAGAATCTTTATTCAACTCCTCTGATGGTCTAGGGCCCCATGTGGCATGATCTTGACCTTTCCATCCTTCTGAAGGTCACATGCTGCCTCTAGAGCCCTCATGGCTTACCCTCTCTGGCTCACCCTCCAACTCATCCTGTTGAGATTTACCTGCCCTCCTCTCCTCATAGCTTTGCAGGATTAGCTTGACAAGGTGACATGAAAGAGAGACTAATGTCTGCAGATGGGCTAAATGGAGAAGTCCAAGGGGCCACAGCTCACAGGGCCATCAGTGATCCCTCCCCTCCAGGGCAGAAATGCATCCTAGCGGTGGGTTTTTGGAGGAAGCTCTTCCTCTGGGGCTTTCTCTCACAAAAGATTTTCATGAATATTTCTGAGCAGGTGGGTTCTATTTGGTAGGAGAGGAGAAAGACAATACTTTTGGGAAATAAGTAAAAAGAATAGATGGAGCAACAGTCCTTCTAGGCTAGGAACTATCTTTCTAAGGCATGAAGAAGACCCAGTTTTAAAGGTTCCATGGTATTAGTAAATATCAATGATAGTAATGCCTTCCCCCATGCTTATCATTGAGAAAATGGTCAAATTTCCCTGAGAAAGGGGTTTCTGATGATTTTTTAGGAGGTAAATCTCTAATGTTCCAATATTGTGAAATGATAGTATTAACTTTACTGGACAGTCATATAATATTGGCATTTAAGGATGGTGGGGAAACTTTCAGAAACTAGTTATTTTTGCTCAACTGTATCTGTGACTCTGGTTGTCACAACTCTGGGTGCTAATTTTAAAAAGAGATGTAAAAATGATCTCACATTTACATACCATTAACCACTGTAATAGGGTAGGAATGAACTTAGGTAGCTCATAGATTGCAGAGTTATTGCCTTGTGGATAGATAGGGAACCATAAAAATGTCACGGCCAAGTAAAAATGAGTGAAACTTTAGTGCTAACTCCTCTGTGGAGGCTTGTCATTGTACTTTCAGTGTCCTGATTTTTAAAAGAAAGTAAACTACAGCAGCTTAAGATCTAATTCATTGTGCTACTTTTGGGCTTCTAGTTATTTTATTCTATGACTTTTGGATCATACATTCCTGGCTTAGGATAAGAAAAATGGGTAAAATACACAGAAATAAACTGAGGCAAGTGTGGCTGGATTGAGGGGGAAAAAAAAATGAAAAACAATTAGGGAAGAATACAATAATATTATGAAGAGATAGAAAAGCTATTTCCCGAATCTGGAACTACACATCATAATTCCAACTATGAAGAGCCTAGTCAGTGGCTAATGTATCTTTTTTCTGCCACAGCAAATTTAACAGTCTTAAAGAAGATAGAAAGACAGAACCTCTACCCCACTATCTTCCTCCACCAACTGCCTACCCCTTCCCTCTTCAGAATTTGGACTAGAAATACAAGGATAGAAAACTTGGCAGTTTATAGTGTCCTGTTACAAATGCTGTATTTTAAAATCTGTTTAATTGAATTATAATTGATGTACAATATTATATAAGTTATAGGTGTACAACATAGTGATTCACAATTTTTGAATGTTATATTCCATTTATAGTTATTGTAAAATATTGTCTATATTCTCTGTGTTGTACAGTGTGTCCTTGTAGTTTTACACATAGCATTTTGTGCTTTGAAGTAGCCCAAACACTGCCCAATCCTATCACTTTCACCTCTCCGATGCCATACACAGCATTACTTCATTCTGTATCCACTCAGGCATCAAAATGCACAGAAACTTTAAGTTAGGAAGTAGAACAAAACAGGAAGTCACACATTAATTCCTGAGAGGTGCAGTTTGAACATGGAAAATGCCACAGTTAATTCTAAAATGTATAAAACTTCGAGTAGCAGTGAATGTTAGAGATTATAACAGTTTGTGTGTTTCATTATTTCAGATGACCAGAAAGATAATCCACAGATTTAGAAAAACCCTCCTCAATTTAGCTGAGCTGTATTATATGAAAACCGTTTAGACACTCATGCAAATCACTCCTGAACTGCCTCTTCCATGACCTCATTCATCTCCATTTCTGACACAAAGTCCCTAAGCATTTTCACATCATTTCCTCCTGTTCAATTAGAGTTAACATTCCAGGCAGGAACAAAAGCCTTAGGATCACTAGATTTATTATAACCAGTGGAATATTCATGCTCCTCTTTTAAGACATATTGCTAAACTCTCATCGTTTCCAAAATCCTGAATATATCATTATACTATGTTCCACCTGATCCTTGCAACAGGGAGGAAAACAAAGAGCTGATTATACACTGTGTTGACATGGGGAAAATGCAAACCTCTCTAAGTTCTGTGTTGTGTAAATGTGGATAATAATAATACTTTTACACAGCCATATGATAAGAATTAAGTGAGATAAAGCAATTAGTACACCACTTGATATAGAGTAAGATCTTAATGAAGTAACAGTTATTCTTATTAAAATAAAATAAGCTATGAAATAATAATTTGAGACTATATATATAGTCAAAGCAACAGTCAAAGGACAATACATAACTTTAAACATTTTAGCAATACAAAATGGGAATAAGTAAACTAAGCATTAAATAAAGTTAGAAAAAGAAAAATATGTTTAGCATAAAAAGTATAAAACTGGACAGAGAAAGGAGCTTCAAGATGGTGGAAGAGTAAGACGTGGAGATCACCTTCCTCCCCACAAATACATCAGAAACACATCTACATGTGGAACAACTCCTACGGAACACCTACTGAATGCTGGCAGAAGACCTCAGACTTCCCAAAAGGCAAGAAGCTCCCCCATGTACCTGGGTAGGGCAAAAGAAAAAAGAATAAACAGAGACAAAAGAATAGGGACGGGACCTGCACCAGTGGGAGGGAGCTGTGAAGGAGGAAAAGTTTCCACACACTAGGAGCCCCTTCACGAGCGGAGACTGCGGGTCGCGGATGGGGGGAGCTTCGGAGCCACGGAGGAGAGCACAGCCACAGGGGTGCGGAGGGCAAAGCGGAGAGATTCCCGCACACAGGAGCAGTGACGACCAGCACTCACCAGCCTGAGAGGCTTGTCTGCTCACCCAGCAGGGCGGGCGGGGGCTGGGAGCTGAGGCTCGGGCTCCGGAGGTCAGATCCCAGGGAGAGGACTGGTGTTGGCTGCGTAACACAGCCTGAAGGGGGCTAGTGCGCCACGGCTAGCCTGGAGGCAGTCCGGGAAAAAGTCTAGAGCTGCCAAAGAGGCAAGAGAGCCTCTTTGTTTCCTGGTGCTCAAGGAGAGGGGATTAAGAGTGTCACTTAAATGAGCTCCAGAGATGGGCCCGAGCCGCGGCTATCAGCGCGGACCCCAGAGACAGGCATGAGATGCTAAGGCTGCTGCTGCCGCCACCAAGAAACCTGTCTGCAAGCACAGGCCACTACCCACACCTCCCCTCCCGGGAGCCTGCACAACCTTCTGAGACTGAAGCAGGAAGAAGTAGAAAATATGAACAGACCAATCACAAGCACTGAAATTGAAACTGATTAAAAGTTTTCCAACAAACAAAAGCCCAGGACCAGATGGCTTCACAGGCGAATTCTATCAAACATTTAGAGAAGAGCTAACACCTATCCTTCTCAAACTCTTCCAAAATATTGCAGAGGGAGGAACACTCCCAAACTCATTCTACGGGGCCACCATCACCGTGATACCAAAACCAAAGATGTCACAAAGAAAACTACAGGCCAATATCACTGATGAACATAAATGCAAAAACTCTCAACAAAATACTAGCAAACAGAATCCAACAACACATTAAAAGTATCATAGACCATGATCAAGTGGGGTTTATCCCAGGAATGCAAGGATTCTTCAATATACACAAATCAATCAATGTGATACACCATATTAACAAATTGAAGGAGAAAAAACATATGATCATCTCAATAGATGCAGAGAAAGCTTTTGACAAAATTCAACACCCATTTATGATAAAAAACACTCCAGAAAGTAGGCATAGAGGAAACTTACCTCAACATAATAAAGGCCACATATGACAAACCCATAGCCAACATCGTCCTCAATGGTGAAAAACTGAAACCATTTCCACTAAGATCAGGAACAAGACAAGGTTGCCCAGTCTCACCACTATTATTTCAACATAGTTTTGGAAGTTTTAGCCAGAGCAATCAGAGAAGAAAAAAAATAAAATAAAAGGAATCCAAATCAGGAAAGAAGTAAAGCTGTCACTGTTTGCAGATGACATGATACTATACATAGAGAATCTTAAAGAAGCTACCAGAAAACTACTAGAGCTAATCAATGGATTGGTAAAGTAGCAGGATACAAAATTCATGCACAGAAATCTCTGGCATTCTTATACACTAATGATGAAAAATCTGAGATTGAAATTAAGAAAACACTCCCATTTACCATTGCAACAAAAAGAATAAAATACCTAGGAATAAACCTACCTAAGGAGACAAAAGACCTGTATGCAGAAAATTATAAGACACTGATGAAAGAAATTAAAGATGATACAAACAGATGGAGAGATATACCATGTTCTTGGATTGGAAGAATCAATATTGTGAAAATGACTATACTACCCAAAGCAATCTACAGATTCAATGCAATCCCTATCAAACTACCAATGGCATTTTTCATAGAACTAGAACAAAAAATTTCACAATTTGTATGGAAACACAAAAGACCCCAAATAGCCAAAGCAATCTTGAGAAAGATAAACAGAGCTGGAGGAATCAGGCTCCCTGACTTCAGACTATACTATAAAGCTATAGTAATCAAGACAGTATGGTACTGGCACAAAAACAGAAATATAGATCAATGGAACAGGATAGAAAGTCCAGAGATAAACCCACGCACATACGGTCACCTTATCTTTGATAAAGGAGGCAAGAATATACAATGGAGAAAAGACAACCTCTTCAATAAGTGGTGCTGGGAAAACTGGACAGCTACATTTAAAAGAATGAAATTAGAGCATTCCCTAACACCATACACAAAAATAAACTCGAAATGGATTAAAGACCTAAATGTATGGCCAGACACTCTCAAACTCTTAGAGGAAAACATAAGCAGAACACTCTATTACATAAATCACAGCAAGATCCTTTTTGACCCACCTCCTAGAGAAATGGAAATGAAAATACATAAATGGGACCTAATGAAACTTAAAAGCTTTTGCATAACAAAGGTAACCATAAACGAGACGAAAAGACAACCCTCAGAATGGGAGAAAGTATTTGCAAATGAAGCAACTGACAAAGGATTAATCTCCATAACTTACAAGCAACTCATGCAGCTCAATATCAAAAAAGCAAAAACCCAATCCAAAAATGGGCAGAAGACCTAAATAGACATTTCTCCAAAGAAGATATTACAGATTGCCAACAAACACATGAAAGAATGCTTAACATCATTAATCATTACAGAAACGCAAATCAAAACTACAATGAGATATCATCTCACACCGGTCAGAATGGCCATCATCAAAAAATCTACAAACAATAAATGCTGGAGAGGTGTGGAGAAAAGAGAACACTCTTGCAGTGTAGGTGGGAATGTAACTTGATACAGCCACTATGGAGAACAGTATGCAGGTTCCTTAAACGACTGAAAATAGAACTACCATACGGCCCAGCAATCCCACTACTGGGCATATACCCTGAGAAGACCATAATTCAAAAAGAGTCATGTACCAAAATGTTCATTGCAGCTCTATTTACAATAGCCAGGTCATGGAAGCAACTTAAGTGTCCATCAACAGATGAATGGATAAAGAAGATGTAGCACATATATACAATGGAATACTACTCAGCCATAAAAAGAAACGAAATTGAGTTATTTGTAGTGAGGTGGATGGACCTAGAGTCTGTCATACAGAGTGAAGTAAGTCAGAAAGAGAATAACAAATACCGTAGGCTAACACATAGATATGGAATCTTAAAAAAAAAAAAAACGACATGAAGAACCTAGGGGGCAAGACGGGAATAAAGACTCAGACATACTAGAGAATAGACTTGAGGACATGGAGAGGGGGAAGGGTTAGCTGGGACAAAGTGAGAGAGTGGCATGGACATATATACACTACCAAATGTAAAATAGATAGCTAGTGGGAAGCAGCCGCATAGCACAGGGAGATCAGCTCAGTGCTTTGTGACCACCTAGAGGGGTGGGATAGGGAGGGTGAGAGGGAGGGAGACACAATAGGGAAGAGATATGGAGATATATGTATATGTATAACTGATTTACTTTGTTAAAAAGCAGAAATTAGCATACCATTGTAAAGCAATTTTACTCCCAATAAGGATTTAAAACAAACAAACAAAAACTAGACAGAAATCACTGCATGAGAAAACAGAAAAGCTGGAACATTAATGTAGTTTCTATACTAATATTGTGAAGCATCTCATTAAGTGGAGAAAATATCTTCAAGTCCCATCAGCCAAACCCAGAAAACGCAAATGTACATTAGCATATAAAAGGTCATTCAAGCAGGTACTAGGGAAATTATAGCAATTATAAGAAAATAGAATAACATTTAACATTAAATTACAACATATCATTGATACAGATAATATTCTAGATAAACACTCACAACATCATAACTCTTATAAGAAGCCAAAACTTGACTCATCCAATAACCATCCCAAGTCCACCTGGTCTGTCAGTTTCCACCATTACCTGCCTAGTCCAGGGATTGGAAGAGTTTTCTGTAAAGGACCAAATAATCAACATTTCAGGCTATGCAAGCCATAAAGTCTTTACAGCAACTGCTCAATTTTGTTATTGCAACAGGAAAGCAGCCACAGATATTGTAAATTAATGTGCTTGGCTTGTTTCTACAAAACTTTATTGATAAAAACAAGTGTGGATCCAGATTTGGGCCAGTTTGTAGACTCTTGATCTAGTCCAAGTTACTAGCGTCACTGCCCAGATTGTATCAGTAGTTTCCCACAAATTAACTTGCACTTATTCTGCATACCAGCATCACCACACTGTTCTTCACACTGCAGAAAGGCAAATCTAATTAGGTAACAAACTTCTGATTTGCCCTTAGCATTTTTAATACATTTGCTCTTAGGATAAAGGCAGAAATTAGTAAGGAAGTCCACAATGCCCTGAATTGTCTGGCCCCCATCTGCTCCTCACGCAGGTTTCCTTTCAGTCCCTTCCATCACCCTGCTTCCTCTTATTACCACAGGACCCTTGAATATGCTTGTTTTCTTGACCTAGATGCTCCTACTCTTACTCTTCCCTAATCAACATCTGGTAACTTACACTCCAGCTCATGTTTCACCTCCTCAGCTAATCATTCTCTGATCTACCTGCCTATTACAAAACTCCTGGCTTTTCCTAGCACTATATTGTTTGAGCTGCAATTTTATATATATTCGTTGCAGTTGGATCTCTCTGTGTCTCCCCACTAGATTATATACCCCAAGAGGGCAGGAGATATTTCTGGTCTGTTGACCATTTTGTCCTTAGTACCTAGCATCATATTTGGTACATGACAGGAGCTCAATAATTATTTGTTGAATGAGCAAACAGACTAAAGAATACATAAACAAATAAATGAATTGTGGAGCAAATTTAAACACATCAAATAAATAAAGATGTTAAAGATTAACATCTTTAAAGATTCCAAGGCTAGTTATAAAATGATTTGTTTCAACTTTATTAGTTCCCAGGCTTATTAAAAAGTTCCAGAGCATAGGAAAAGTTCCACAACAAGGAAAAGAAAAGTTGGGGATCCTATTTTTGCAATATACTTTCTTGACAGATTTGACCCAATCATCAGTATGGTTTCAGCTTTCCAGTTGATTTCAATGTGCACCCAAGGATGAGATCCATACATCCAGGTAGCCTCACCTGGAGGAGGATGGTAGGAAGTGAGTGGCTCTTGTAAGAGCCTTGGGTCACTGATATCAGATTTAGATATTTCCAATGAAGTAAACCTCTAGTCATGTGTATTTTTATGATTAAACACCACATTTATAAGTGACACTGAGATGACAAGATTAGGATGCATTTTTATCTCTCCAATTACTTTGAGAACCAGGACATGTCAATCCAAGAATAGCTAGACAAAACAATAGAACAAAGAGCCTTGAACTCTATGCTGGCCTATATAAGAATTTATTTTAAGATAAAAGTGATTTAACATATCAGTAGCAAAATAAATGATTATTTCAATAAATGATCCTAGAAAATTGCTTAACTATTCAGAAGAAAGTAAAGATCTCTAGCTCATACAATAATCCAAGTAAATTCTAGTTAAATGTACAAGATGAAAGTATAAAACAACCTGAAGTTTAAAAAATGGTGAATATTTATTTCAAATCATGTAAGGACTTCCTAAAGCATAAAAGTACTGACAGAAATAGCAAATAAAAAATCAATGACCTGCCTATATAAAATATACATTCTTACATATAACATATATATATATATAATAGATTAAAAGACAAAAGTGAGACAATTTTTTTTTTTTCGGTATGCGGGCCTTTCACTGTTGTGGCCTCTCCCGTTGTGGAGCACAGGCTCCGGACGCGCAGGCTCAGCGGCCATGGCTCACGGGCCCAGCCGCTCTGCGGCATGTGGGATCTTCCTGGACTGGGGCACGAACCCGTGTCCCCTGCATCGGCAGGCGGACTCTCAACCACTGCGTCACCAGGGAAGCCCCGAGACAATTTTTAATAAATGTGGAAGAGTTAAATCTTAAAATTTGTTTTAAAAATTATTAAAACTTAGGGAGAAAATAGGCAAAGAGCATTATATGAATGAAAAAAGAAATTAAAAATTTGCTGACACATTAAAAACACATGTCCGATTTCACTAATGTTATAAAAATTGCCCATTTAAGCTATTATGAGAGATCATTTTTCAGGTATACAGTTGGTCTGTTTTTTCTTTCCTTAATGATAATTTTCAGTGTTAAAGAGGGCAAAGTGCAATGTTTACTTTCATGTATGGTTGGTGCCAGTGTAAATTGATAAACTTTGAAGAAAGCAAATTAGGAACCAAAAGCCCTTAGAAATTATAACTTTGGCCCAGTAATACCTCTTCTAGGAATTTATTATGTGCAATGATATTTATGGCAGTGTTATTTGCAGTAGGAAAACACTGAAACACTCTAAATAATAATAATATGAGAATGGTCAAAATAAAATAATATGTTCCTTATGACTTAATATTATGCATTCGTTTAAATTCATGCTACTGAAATCTCTGTCAGGGTCACTGGGAAATGCCCATGATTGAATCAGAGTATAACAAAGCATGAACTAATCAGGATATTAAAACTCTGTGGTGGTGGTGGTGGTGGTGGTGGTGGTGTGTGTGTGTGAGATTAACATGCCAACAGCAGATCTCTCTGGATCAAAAACTAAAATTAATTTTTATTTTATTCTCTACCATTGTCTTTATTTCCCAAATTTCATCAAGTAGTCATTTTTTCAATCAGAAAAAAAAATGTATTCTAAATTAAAGAAGAATATAAACTTATAATTCTCAGATACCACTTGCCTTTCCTCTTTTTATTCCCTTCTCTACTGGTATGAATTAGTCCCAAAAAGAGAGGAATTAACAACTGGTAAATTCAGATAACAGTCTGTTTTTGATGTTTGTATTATAGTCCTTTCTCTTTTTTTTTTAACATTAAGTTTAAGCTTTGCAGTCATGTTTGGAAAAGAGACTCCAGCATGAATCATGTGTGTGGGATACTGATCTTTATCAGAGAATAATATTTAATCATTATCTTTCCAGATCTAATTGACAGAATGTCACAGCTCCACAAAATACACATTTTGCTTAAGATGATAGAAAACCAAGCTAAAGCTATCAGGAAGAAGCAGCATATTGGGCGAGTAAATATACCGGTGACACTTATCTTATGAGGTTGTGTCATTTAACTGAATTCTCTCTATATTGGAAATTTTCTAACATACGCTGTCTTTGCAGCGTAGTATTAGACCTCAGCCTTGCCACTGCCTTTCAAGTTATATTTCTATTTGTTAACCATTAGCAGATTTGATTTTGGATTAAATGTCAAAAGAGAAATAGGACCTCTTCCCAGCTCCTGTGCCCACAGTTTTCAGCCTTCTCAGAAGATACATTTAACAAAAAATGCCTTATATACATGTGGCGATGCTGTTATCTTGCTTAGCACAGTGGTATTCATTCCTTGACATCTATAGCCCTTCAGAGAATAATTTAAATTTCTGGGTAGATCTGTGCAAAGGGGAAGAGAACCCTCTGCTTTGGAACCATCCATTCAATCCAGACCAGATAGGGACACAGCCTAAGAGAACTGCATTTTGGCTAAAGGATGTGACTTTAGCCACTCATTTAATCCTTTACAACAGCACTGAGGATTTAATGTTATCCCTATTTCATAGGTGAGGAAACTGAGGTATAGACTCAGAGACAGCAGTGAAAATTAATTGTATTTCTATATAGTAGGAAAAACAATTGAAAATAAAATAATACCATTTAAAATGGTATCATAAAAATATTAGGAATATTTTGACAAAAATGTGCAAGATCTCTATAGTGAAAGATATAAAATATAGCTGAGAAAAATTTAAAACCTGAATAAAGAGGGAAAGACACCCCATGTTCATGGATTGAAACACTCCATATTTTCAGATGTCAATTTAAAAGATTGATCTGTGAGTTAAAATTTATCATAATTCCAGCAGGCTATTTTGTAGCAATTAAAACAATGATTCTAAAATTTATGTCAAAATACAGAAGACCTAGGATAGCCAAATCTATAAGACCTGAGTTGGAAAACTAACACTCTCTGATTTCAAGGTTTAGTACAAACCCACAGTAATCATAACAATGTTGTATTAGCATAGGGATAGTAAAACAAAAATCAATGAAACAAAATAGAGATTTCAGATAGAAACCCACACATACACAGTCGATTAATTTTCTACAAGGTACCAAGGCAATTCAATGAACAAAGATAGAATCTGAGAGTAGGGTCTGGTCTTGTGATTGCAACTGTGACTAAAACAGGACTCACTACATCAGCATTTGAAGGGGAGAAGCACCAGTTAACTCCCTGGGCATAAGGCAGATTTAGCCCTGATTAGAACCCAGGTCTTCCTGATGCCATAGCTCATGCTTTTTCCACTGTGCTCTACTGCATCCGAAGATGGCCTTGCAATTTGGGGTTGTTACTGAATTATAATACTGCTCGCTGGAAACAAATAACTTTGTCATAGATTTCACTTACTAAAAATATTTAATAACTGCTCTCATTCCTTGTCACAAAACAAAGCCACAATATAGGCGTGAAAAAAATAGCAAAACACTATCTAGGATATGACACTGCCCAATATCCTCTCCATGTGATAAAAAATATGTGTGCCTGTGCTTTCTTTGGTATTTAATTCCATCCTATATATTCATACTGTAGATGGGGTCTCAAATGTAAGATTTTACAATGGGAGACATGCACAAACCAGAATTTTCCTATTTGTTCTTTTGGGGGGAGGGGTTCCATTTGTTTTGTTTATTGTAAAACAATGCAGTCAAAACCTGCATAATCAATGACATGTTTATAAGAACTAAAATGGGTACACAGACATCAACTTTATTCTTTGTCTGTATAAAACAAATTTCCCTGTCAGCACTAGGTAACTAACTGGTGATCTGGAACATGCTTTTGGTATGTGACGTATTTGAATATGAAGGTTGTTTGGTATCACTTTTTGTGTATGTTTGTTTTAAATTAAACTTTTTATTTTGAGATACTTGTAGATTTGTGTGCATTTGTAAGAAATAATACAAAGAGATCCTGTATACTCTTTACCCAGTTTCCTCCAATAATATCATCTCGCAAAATTGTACTACAAAATTATAGCACAACTAGGATAATGATATAGTCAAGATACAAAGTATTTTCTTCACCACAAGGATACCTCATAGTACCCTTTATAGACACACCCACTTATCCACTTCCCTCCCACCTCCATCCTCTCCAAAATCCCAGGCAAACACTAAGTTGTTCTCCATTTCCGTAACTTTGTCATTTCAAGAATGTTATATAAATGGAATCACAACATTGTATAGCCTTTCAAGATTGCCTTTTTTTTTTTTTTCCCACTAAGCAAAATTCTCTGGAGACTTATCCAAGTTGTTGGGTATATCAATATTTCGTCCTTTTTATTGATCAATAGTGTTCCATGGTACAGATGTTCCATGGTTTGTTTAACCATTCACCCATCAAAGGACATCTGGTTGTTCCTAGTTTTGGGTTATTGTGAATAATGTTGCTATGAACATTAGTGTACAGGTTTTGTGAGAACATAAATTATTTCTCTGTGCTAAATGCCCAAAAGTGTAGTTGCCGGGTTATATGGTAAGCACATTTTTTTGTGTGAGAAACTGTTGCATTCTTTTCCACAGTGGCTGTTTCACATTCCCATCAGTATTATCTGAGTGATCCAGGTTCCCCTCATCCTCACCAGTTTTTGGTGTAATCACAGTCATTCTGATAGGTGAGTAACGATACCTCATTGCGTCTACCCAAAGACTTGTACACAGAGGAGCCTGCATTTCCCTAATGGTTAATAGTGTTGAACTTTTTTTTAACATCTTTATTGGAGTATAATTGCTTTACAATGGTGTGTTAGTTTCTGCCTTATAACAAAGTGAATCAGTTACACATATATCCCCATATCTTTTCCATCTTGCGTCTCCTCCCTCCACATGCTCATTTGCCATCTGTATATCCTCAATGTCTCTTCATGTCTTTTGCCCATTTTCTAATTGGATTTTTGGTTTTTTACTGTTTAATTTTTTGAGTTCTTTATATATTTTAAATCCTAGTCCTTTGTTGGATATATGGTATGCAAATATTTTCCTCTCAATCTGTAGCTTGTGTTTTCATCCACTTAACAGAGTCTTTTGCACAGCAATTTTTTTTTGATAGGTTCAATTTATCATTTTCCCTTTTTTTTTTTTTTTTTTTGGCGGTATGCGGACCTCTCACTGTTGTGGCCTCTCCCGTTGCGGAGCACAGGCTCCAGACGCGCAGGCTCAGCGGCCATGGCTCACAGGCCCAGCCGCTCCACAGCATGTGGGATCCTCCCGGACTGGGGCACAAATCCGTGTCCCGTGTCCCCTGCATTGGCAGGTGGACTCTCAACCACTGCGCCTCCAGGGAAGTCCTATTGGAAGATTTTTAATCAGAGTTTCAATTTCATTACTTGTGATTGGTCTGTTCATATTTTCTATTTCTTCCTGGCTCAGTCTTGGAAGGTTATACCGTTCTAAGACTTTGTCCATTTCTTCCAGGTGGTCCATTTTATTGGCATATAGTTGTTTGTAGTAGTCTCTTACGATGCTTTGTATTTCTGCAGTGTCCATTGTAACTTCTTCTTTTTCATTTCTAACTTTATTGATTTAAGTCCTCTCCCTCTTTTTCTTGATGAGTCTGATGAAAGGTTTATCAGTTTTATTTATCTTCTCAAAGAACCAACTTTTAGTTTTATTGATGTTTGCTATTGTTTTCTTTGTTTCTATTTCATTTATTTCTGCTCTGATCTTTATGATTTCTTTCCTTCTACTAACTTTGGGTTTTGTTGCCTCTTCTTTCTCTAGTTCCTTTAAGTGTAAGGTTAGATTGTTTATTTGAGATTTTTCTTGTTTCTTGAGGTGGGATTGTATTGCTATAAACTTCCCTCTTAGAACTGCTTTAGCTGTGTCCCATAGGTTTTGGGTCATCGTGTTTTTGTTGTCTTTTGTTTCTGTGTATTTTTTTATTTCCTCTTTGATTTCTTCAGTGATCTCTTGGTTATTTAGTATCACACTGTTTAGGTTCCATGTGTGTGTGTTTTTTATGTGTTTTTCTCTGTAATTCTAACCTCATAGCATTGTGGTCGGAAAAGGTGCTTGATATAATTTCAATTTTCTTTAATTTACTGAGGCTTGATTTGTGACCCAAGATGTGATCTATCCTGGAGAATGTTCCCTGTGCACTTGAGAAGGAAGTGTAATCTGCAGTTTTCTGATGGAATGTCCTATAAATATCAATTAAATCTATCTGTTCTATTGTGTCATTTAAAGCTTGTGTTTCCTTATTTATTTTCTGTCTGGATGATCTGTCCATTGGTGTAAGTGAGGTATTAAAGTCCCCCACTATTATTGTGTTACTGTCAGTTTCTCCTTTCATGGTTGTTAGCATTTGCCTTATGCATTGAGGTGCTCCTATGTTTGGTGCATAAACATTTATAATTGTTATATCTTCTTCTTGGATTGATCCCTTGATCATTAGGTAGTGTCCTTCCTTGTCTCTTGTAACGTTCTTTATTTTAAAGCCTGTTTTATCTGATATGAATATTGCTACTCCAGCTTTCTTTTGATTTCCATTTGCATGGAATATCTTTTTCCATCCCCTCACTTTCAGTCTGAATGTGTCCCTAGGTCTAAAGTGGGTCTCTTGTAGACAGCATATATATGGGTCTTTTTTGGTATCCATTCAGGGAGACTGTGTCGTTTGGTTGGAACGTTTAATCCATTCACACTTAAGGTAATTATCAATTTGTATCTTCCTATTACCATTTTCTTAATTGTTTGGGGTTTATTTTTGTAGGTCCTTTTCTTCTCTTGTGTTTCCCAGTTAGAGAAGTTCCTTTAGCATTTGTTGTAGGGATGGTTTGGTGGTGCTGGATTGTCTTAGCTTTTGCTTGTCTGTAAAGCTTTTGATTTCTCCATTGAATCTGAATGAGATCCCTGCCGGGTAGAGTCATCCTGGTTGTAGGTTCTTCCCTTTCATCACTTTAAGTATATCATGCCACTCCCTTCTGGCTTGTAGAGTTTCTGCTGAGAAATCAGCTGTTAACCTTATGGGAGCTCCCTTGTATATTATTTGTCATTTTTCCCTTTTTGCTTTTAATGATTTTTCTTTGTGTTTAATTTTTGTCAGTTTGATTACTATATGTCTCAGCGTGTTTCTCCTTGGGTTTATCCTGCCTGGGACTCTCTGCACTTCCTGGACTTGGGTGGCTCTTTCCTTTCCCATTTAAGGAAGTTTTTGACTATAGTCTCTTCAAATAATTTCTCGGGTCCTTTCCCTCTCTCTTCTCTTTCTGGGACCCCTATAATGTCAATGTTGGTGGGTTTAATGTTTTCTCTTATGCTGTCTTCATTTCTTTCATTCTTCTTTCTTTATTCTGTTCCACAGCAGAGAATTCCACCATTCTGTCCTCCAGGTCACTTATCCATTTTTCTGCCTCAGTTATTCTGCTTTTGATTCCTTCTAGTGTATTTTTCATTTCAGTTATTGTATTGTTCATCTCTGTTTGTTTGTTCTTTAATTCTTCTAGGTCTTCATTAAACATTCCTTGCATCTTCTCGATCTTTGCCTCCATTCTCTTTCCACGGTCCTGGATCATCTTCACTATCATTATTCTGAATTCTTTTTCTGGAAGGTTGCCTATCTCTATTTCATTTACTTGTTTTTCTGGGGTTTTATTTTGTTCCTTCATCTGGTACATAATCCTCTGCCTTTTCTTTTTGTCTAATATTCTGTGAATGTTTTTCGTTCCATAGGCTGCAGGATTGTAATTCTTGCTTCTGCTGTCTGCCCTCTGCTGGATGAGGCTATCTAAGAGGCTTGTGCAAGCATCCTGATGGAAGGGACTGGTGGTGGGTAGAGCTGAGTGTTGCTCTGGTGTGCAGAGCTCAGTAAAACTTTAATCCACTTGTCTACTGATGGGTGGGGCTGAGTTCTCTCCTTGTTGGTTGTTTGGCCTGAGACAACCCAGCACTGGAGCCTACAGGCCCTTTGGTGGGGCTAATGGCAGACTCTGGGAGGGCTCACGCCAAGGAGTACTTCCCAGAACTTCTGCTGCCAGTGTACTTGTCCCCACATTGAGACACAGCTGCCCCCTGCCTCTGCAGGAGACCCTCCAACACTAGCAGGTAGGTCTGGTTCAGTCTCCTATGGGGTCACTGCTCCTTCCCCTGGGTCCCAGTGCGCACACTACTTTGTGTGTGCTCTCCAAGAGTGGAGTCTCTGTTTCCCCCAGTCCTGTCAAAGTCCTGCAGTCAAATCCCACTAGCCTTCAAAGTCTGATTCTCTAGGAATTCCTCCTCCCATTGCGGGACCCCCAGTTTGGGAAGCCTGACGTGGGGCTCAGAACCTTCACTCCAGTGGGTGGACTTTTGTGGTATAAGTGTTCTCCAGTTTGTGAGTCACCCACCCAGTGGTTATGGGATTTGATTTTATTGTCATTGTGCCCCTCGTACCATCTCATTGTGGCTTCTTTGTCTTTGAATGTGGGGTATCTTTTTTGGTGAGTTCCAGTGTCCTCCTGTCGATGATTGTTCAGCCGTTAGTTGTGATTCTGGTGTTCTCACAAGAGGGAGTGAGAGCACGTCCTTCTTCTCCACCATCTTGAACCAAACTCTGGAATTCAATTTTGACAATAACCAACTAATTTGAGAAAACCTCACAGTTGGCACTTAGTTTTGGATTTTGGGAAACTCACCCCATGAAATCTGTCTGTATCTAGGTGTAGTCCTTGTTCTCATCTCAGAAGCCCTATATGTTGAATCTGAGTTTGGGCACACTGCAATTTTTCTTTGGTGATCTTAAGTCCCTTTAAGATGAGAAACTTTAGCAAGTGTCTTCTTGTGCAGAGGCTTGAGAAGAAAAGCAAGAAGCAAATCCTCTACATATTGCAGTAAGTTAGAACCTCTAGGGAACTTTGTATCCTCCAGATCAGCCTTTAGAATTTGTGAGAAGTAAGGGCTCTTCAGTAAAACCCTGAGGCATTACTGTCCAGGTGAATTATTTTTCTTTGCAAGTAAAGGTGAAAAGGTGTTGGCTAGCTTCATCAGTAGGAATACTAAAGAAGACATGGCATAAATCAATTACAGTAAAGAATTTACTTTAGGTAGAAATGGATGTAAGTAGCATATGAGTTAGGAATAAACAACAGAGTGTCAAGGGATAACAGTGTTACTTATTGCTCCGTGGTCCTGAACAAATCTCTACCTTTACCCTTAGGTTTTCTCCCTGGTAAAGTGGGAATGTTACAGGGGTACTATCGGAATGACTAAACCTTTAAAAAGATCTTGAATAAAGCCTGGAGGGCTTCAAATGCAAAGATGATGCGAGCTTGGATCCAGGAGAAAGATGTACCTTCAAACCCTGGGGTTGGTGAGAAAGCAGTGAGCAACAGTGGGCTCAATTGTGGGTACCACACCTTTTTGCTCACCAGCCCCAAAGCTGTGGGGGGTCTTCTCTGGTTCCCATATAGGCCACCAAAATGTTGACCTGAAATAAATAGACTGCCAGATATTTCTCCTACAAAGATGGATTTATTCAGGGTCAGCAGAGAATTACAACTTGAAGTCTGCAGCCACTGTGAGCCACATGAAAGTTCCTGCACAAGGAAAGGAAAACACTTCTACAGGGAGGAAAAGGAAGTCCAGAGGGTATAGTCAAAAAAGAGTCTGTGGCTTTTCATTGGCTGAATCCTTGCCAGGAAAGAAGAGGACTGTTTCTTCTTCCTGTTGGGCTCTGCTGTGATCACAGGTCATGAGAGTGCCCCCTTCTGGTCTCTCAACTTTTGTTTAACTGAGGTTTCTGTTTATTAATTTTTATAATAGCATTTCCTTATTATTCTTTTGATGTCTGAAAAATGTCTAGTGAGATCTCCTGTTTCATTCTTGATATTATTAATCTGTGTCTTCTCTTATTTTTCTTTGTCAGTCTTGCTAGAGGTTTGTCAATTTTAGAGTCTTTTCAAAGAACCAGCTCTTTGCTTCATTGTTTTTATTTTTTTGCTGTTGTTTTCAATTTCATTGATCTCTAGTGTTGCCTTTATTATCTCCACCCCTTTGCTTGTTTTGAGTTTATTTTGCACTTTTTTTTTAGGTTCTTGAAGTAGAAGCTCAGATTATTTATTTGAGAACTTTCCTCTTGTCTTTCTAGTGTATATACTTGTGCTATAAATTTTCTTCTCAGCACTGCTTTTGCTGTGTCCCACAAATTTTGATATGTTGTATTTTCATTTTTATTCTCTCTAATGTATTTTTTACCTTCCCCTGAGACTTCCTCTTTGACCCATGGATTATTTACGTGTGCTCTCTTGTTTCCAAGTGTTGGAGATATTCCTGTTATCTTTTTGTTATTGATTTCTAGTTTGATTCCATTGTGATTACAGAACACGCTGTATGATTTCCATTTTTTTAAGTTTGTTCACGTTTGTTTATGGCTTAGGGTGCAGTCTGTGTTGGTACATGTTCTGTGGACAATTGAAAGAACGTGTAGTCTGCCGTTCTTGTGTGGAATATTCTATAAACGCCAGTCAGGTGCTGCAGGTTGATGGTGTTGTTGAGTTCATTTTTATTTTGCTGATTTTGTCTAGGTTTTTCCATCAAAACTCAAAGAGAGAAATTGAGGTCTCTAACTATAATTGTGGATTCGTCTGTCGCTCTTTTCAGTTCTATCAGTTTTTGCAGCACATATTTTGTGGCTCTGTTATTTGGTGCATACACGTTTAGGATTGCATGTTCTCTTGCAAACCTATAAACTATAGGTTTATATAATAAGGAAACTACAAGTTATCTTGTAGTACAAGTAACTACACTACTGTTAATGTGGAGACATATGTGTCCTTGTTCAGGCAGGTGCTCAGAGGTCAGTAATAAGACCTGGAAGATGACAGGGAAGTCTGACTTTCATTTCATGCTGCCAAAAGGAACACAAAGTGGAATTCAGTAGGATTTTTGTCAAACTCTACTCAGACTGTTCAGTTGGTGCTCCTCATGCACTTGACAAAGTGATTATCTCTGCAAGCACTGACGTTGAAGCACGGCGTCCTTTAACTGCTGTCTTTGTAAGGGCCATGGGGGAAAATCACATCCCCACGGCTAGAGCCTCCCATTTTCCTGAATGGACTTAATAATAGCACTTTCAGACACTCTGGAAAGACACTAAAAGTGGGGCCTTGAACTGGAGGGAGGGAGAATCCCCAGGAGCTGGACCTGAAATTTGAGCCAAAGGCAAACACAGAAGTTGCCCATTTGCAGAGGTGGCCCAGCCTCAGCCCTAGAAGTATGCCAGGAGGTGGGCACCGAGGGACACTATAGAGGAGCCTAAACATGGGGCAAGTATCTGACAGTAGCCACATCTAATAACAGAGGCAAGTTCTACTCATTTTCTCTATTACTACCAGTGTATGCATTGGGAAATTTCAACTACAGCTTTGATTGTACACTGTTGTAGAAAATCAGCATATATGTCTGACTGAAATTTGGGCAGAATGAAAAAGGGTATGAATCCCAGTCACCCAAGGTCAGAACGTCCCTTCACTTTTAGGGTTGATCTGGGACAACGTAAACCTAAAGGAAATGATCTAAGCGTAAATTGGATATTGTATATTTCTGACTACAGTAAGGAGGGAGGCAGTTATTGCAAAGGTAACATGGAAGGTGTTCTTGGGAAGCAATGCAAATAAGGAAAAAACTGGGTTAGCAGAAGTAGAAGGCATACTGCTCTCTTTGGGTGACACAACTTTTGTAAAAAAAAAAATCATCAAGTATCTTTCAAAGTTCATATAATGGTGGGAAATCATTTTCTCTCCTCTTTAAGATGAAAGCCATTTTATTGATTTACTTATCTGATACCTTAAATAGATCCCTAGACTCTGCAGAAAAATTTAAGAGTCACAAGAGTTTCAAAAGTAAAAGATTAACTAGCCATGGGAAGAAACCGAAGTGGAAATACCTCAAAATCTATAGCAAAAAAGCAGTGGCAAGTGTTAAACTCCAAATGATGAGCATTCTACCCTTTTAGAAGAATAAATAATTCTTCTAACCAGCATTTTTCGTGACTGTCCTTCATTGTAGAGAATGGCACATAATTTGGTATCAAATTTTGCTTTTGATAATGTACAATAGAACTGATTATTTTATGCCTAATTCCAAAAAGTAAAGCAGAGAGGCTCTTTCAGAATTTGACAGTTGAGCTAGCTTTGTCTGGACTAAATATCTCCTGTGTGGGGAGAGGAGTGAAGACTTTTATGAATGCAAATGAATGACAGTATTGTTAGAGTGTAAGAGTATCAACCATGTGTAGAGGGGATAAAAATAGAATGTAGAAGCCCCTGGCAGCAATCTCAGGATGAGGAAAATACAAAGAAAAATGTGCAAATATGGGTGCTTTATACTAATAAAATGTAGATTTGGTTAAAATTTTATAATGCATGTACTGCATAACGTCACCACTGCACCATTTATATAGTGTGTAGAACTTATAATTCTTCAAGACATAGACAGGATTCTGTTTTTGCATATGCTGTGCCTTATGCATAGAATATTCTTTCCCTGCACCTTCAGTTGTTTGAGAAGTATTCATATGTCCAGAGTATTTCCAGTGTCTTCTTCCAAGGATACCATCTGAGAGATTGAATATACACACGGACAGTGGCCAGACCATACATAACAATAGAACTCTAACTCACAACGTCTTCAGTAACCAGCCCAGGAAGCCAAACAATAATTTCTTAGCAATGGGTCCAAAACGATCAGGACATAGGCAGTGATTGCCAGCTTCCCTGGTTTTTTGCCCTGCTTCCAACTCAGGACCAACAAGAGAAAGCCAAACATGCTCCCCAAACCAATCACACAGGATGTTCAGTTTCTAGTTAGCCAACCTCTAGCTTTCCCATGACAACAGCCTCTAGTCAGAATGCACCTGAAACCTTCCCTTTTTTCACACCACTTCTCTCTCTGCCTTTGAGTCTCTGCCAAACGCAAATGATTGTGGTTGACGCCTTTGCTTTAACAAGCTCAGAATAAATAGCTTTTTTTGTCCTCATTCAATGATTTATTTATTTCCATATGTCCCTGCTTTTATCTTCCTAGCATCAGTGTCAAAGGATTTAATTTCGAGTTATCGATACTTTCACAAATATGTCTGGCTTATGTCATAGGACTATAACGTCTCTCAATTTAATAAAGATTCAGTAAAAATTCAACAGATTGTGGAGCTGGTCTGTATCATCATCAGAGATATTTTAGTTTTCAGCATAATATGCTGTACATATTTTGTTAGATACATAGGTAAGCATTTCAACTTTTGGTGCTATTGCATATAGTCCTGCCTGTTAAATTTACAATAACATTGTTCATTACTGGTATATAGAAATATAATTGATGTTTGTAATTTACTGATGTCCTGTGACCTTTCTAAACTCACTAAGTATTAACTCAAGAGGAGTGAAAACATATTCACACAAAAACCTGCATGTGATGCTTTGTTCGTAATTGCCCAAAACTGGAAACAACCCAATTTCGCTTCAGCTGGTAAATGGACAAAAACAACTATGATACATCCATACAATGGAATACTACTAAGCAATAAAGTAACAGACATTCAATAATGTGGATGAATCTCCCGTGTATTATGCTAAGTGAAAAAAACAGAATCAAAAGGCTTCAAATACATGATTTCATTTATGTGATACTCTAGAAAAGGCAAAACTATAGGTAGGGGGAACAGATCAATGGTTGCCATGGGTTACTGGCTGGGAAGAGATTGACTGCAAAGAAGCAGCCAGAGGACATGTTTTGGAATTGATGAAACCATTCTGTACCTTGATCATGATGTGATTATGGGACTGTATGCATTTGTCAATGCTCATAGAATTTTATAACAAAAACGTGAATTTTAGTGTATTAAATTTAAAAATCAATTAACTGTGTATTTTTTTCTTAATCTACTCATAGGAATGTAGGACAAAGAACGAGGGAGATATTTCACTATATTGGGTTCCACTCTTGGTCAGCTTAAATCATTTAGTCTAGATGCCATGTGTAAGAGCCATAGGCAGAATAAGAAGTTTCTGGTTAGCGTCTCCAGGATGTTGAAAATGGTCCCCATTTTGTGCTTCTTATGGAACATTTTCTAATAATCAACTTTGGGCAAAAGGAAGGATCTGTCCTGAGAGGTAGAGTTCTCTATCACTGACAATGATCAAATAGCTCAACCTGAACAACCACTCTGTGGGAATTCTGGAAAGAGGGGAATTGAAGACCTCCAAACCCGGAGATTCCAATATTCTATCAAAATAAGATAAGTGGGTTGTAAAGATAGATGTGAATCGCTGATACAGGTAAAGGAAATATTGGAAAAAAAGAGAGTGGTAGGCTTGCCTGAACCATTGAAAAATTGCATTTATTGAAGGTTTTTTTCGCATTTTGTTCTATTTTATTTATTTATTTTAACATCTTTATTGGAGTATAATTGCTTTACATCGTTGTGTTAGTTGCTGCTGTATAACAAAGTGAATCAGCTATACATATACATATATCCCCATATTCCTTCCCTCTTGCATCTCCCTCCCACCATCCCTATCCCACCCCTCTAGGTGGTCACAAAGCACCGAGCTGATCTCCCTGTGCTATGCGGCTGCTTCCCACTAGCTATCCATTTTCCATTTGGTAGTGTATATATGTCAGTGCTACTCTCTCACTTCTTCCCAGCTTACCCTTCCTCCTCCCCATGTCCTCAAATCTATTCTCTTCGTCTGTGTCTTTATTCCTGTCCTGCCCCTAGGTTCATGAGAACCGTTTGTTTTTAGATTCCGTGTATATGTGTTAGCATACGGTATTTGTTTTTCTGTTTCTGACTTACTTCACTCTGTATGACAGACTCTCGGTCCATCCACCTCAATACAAATAACTCAGTTTCATTTCTTTTTATGGCTGAGTATATATGTGCCACATCTTCTTTATCCATTCATCTGTCGATGGACACTTAGGTTGATTCCATGTCCTGGCTCTTGTAAATAGTGCTGCAATGAACATTGTGGTACATGACTCTTTTTGAATTATGGTTTTATAACTTTTATATATAAAACTTTTTGAAGTTTTTCTGATGTTTTTAAGCTCGCATATGTCTGCTTCATGTATTGTTATATCCGTAATCCTATTTAGTGTTATCATTCCATTAGCTATTCAGTGTGTGTGTGTGTGTGTGTGTGTGTGTGTGTGTGTGTGTGTGTGTATTATCATTTTTTGGGGGGCTGCACTGTGCGGCATGTGGAACTTCCCTGACCAGGGATTTGGTCTTAACCACTGGACCACCAGGGGAGTCCTGGATATTATTGAATTTAGTTTTAATTTATTCAAAATACATTCAAATAGTTTTATATTTCTGTATAGGAAAAAAACATTCCATTTTAAAGATGAAACTTAAGTCTTAGTGGCTAACTTAACTATTAAACTCAAGATAGCCAGTTGCCCACCTACACTGGATTAATATATCTGTCTCTCATGATATATACAGATGAATAGGTAAATAAAACCTGTATTTCCCATTATTCTTTACTTCCTTAAAAATTTTTATACAATTTTTAAAGTTATTTTCCATTTACAGTTATTACAAAATATTGGCTCTATTCCCCGTGATGTACAGTACACCCTTGAGCCCATCTTACACCCAAGAGTTTGTACCTCCCACTCCCTCATCCCTATATTTCTCCCCCTTCCCACTGGTAGCCACTAGTTTGTTCTCTTTATCTGTGAGTCTGCTTCTTTTTTGTTACATTCAGTAGTTTGTTGTATTTTTTAGATTCCACATATAAGTGATATCATACAGCATTTGTCTTTCTGTCTGATTTGTCACTTAGCATAATGTGCTCCAAGTCCATCCACATTGCTATAAATGGCAAAATTTCATTCTTTTTTATGGTTGAGTAATATTCTACTGTATATAAATACATATACCACATCTTCTTTATCCATTCATCTGTCAGTGGACACTTAGGTTGTTTCCATATCTTGGCAATTCTAAATAATGCTGCTATGAACATTGGGGTGCATGTAACTTTTCAAACTAGTGTTCTTTACTTCTTATTACGGGTAAATGGACCTATAAAGATCTATAAGGACAAAATAAATGGGCAGTCATCAATGTTTTAGGGACATGGAAATAAATTAACTTGTGGATGGAAGGTGTTTTAACAGAGATAGGCAGAAGTACCCATAATTCTGAAGAACTTCTTCCCACTGTCTTTTATATATGTAGGCACTTTGCTAGCTGGGATTGGGCTTGGCAGAGGTAAATTAAGAGAAGTTATCCAGAACATTCTTTAAGTAAAATTAAGATTTAGATTAGATTCAAGATTCATCATTGTTCTCTACATATGTCTCTCTGTTAGTGAACATGTGTACGTGCACTCTTAGATGCACTTATTTCCCCTTATGTTTCTCTGTGAACATCATACATGTAGACATTATATGAATAATTATGATGTAATGTACACTTTTCTCCAGATTCCCACAACTTTGAATATGTCAACCATCAACTGTAAATATTTCAGTAAAGGATTTCTTAATTATAGACTTACTGAATTCTACAACATAGCTTTGTGAGTTGTGTTACTTTCGCAAGTTAGATATTCCTTGAAGTTCCTATCAATAAAATATCCCTCCAAAATAAAAGTACATTCTGTGATCTAACATCTAATATTTTTCAGATCGTTACCCTTAAGAAAAAGTTAGAAACTTCTTCTTACAGGAAGTGGATTTAGTGCCTGACTCCTAAACCATTTGGGTTGCTTGTAGAAAGTATATGCAAAGTTTTGAAATGCCTTAGCTTTGCTGAAATGGATCAGAAAGGTCATGGGCAGTAAGACGATCCACCAGGGTAGCAGCACAGATAATAGCTCATGTGTGCAAAGCAGTCCTTTGCTGTGCAAGATGATAGTGTGCGACCACATACACTTCAGTTGAGTTTTTAACAACAACAAAAATCTCAAAGCAGTCTAGGCTATAGATTCAATAGCCAGTTGGAGTTATGCGAGCTTGAAGAAGAAGAAAATGGGTTTCCTCTCTCTCTAATTATTGTACTGGTTAGCTCAGAGAGCCATATGATTCATGAAAAACTGAAATACCATTGTGGTAGGTTGAATAGTGTCCCCCAAATAGTCATGTCTACCTAGGACTTCAGAATATGACCTTGGTTGGAAATAGGGTCTTTGCAGATGTGATTAAATTATGGATAGAGATGAGCTCTTGTTAAATTATGGTGGGCCCCTAACCCAATGAGATTTTCTTTACGAGAGGCAGGAAGGAACACACAGAAAAGAAGATCATTTGAAGCCAGGGGTAGGCAGACATTGGAGTAGCATACAAGCCAAGGAATGCCTGGGGCCACCAGAAGCTGGAAGAGGTAAAGAACAGACTTTTCCCTAGAGCCCTCAGAGGGAGCACAGCCCTACGGATGCCTTGATCTCAGATTTTCGCCTCCAGAATTGTGAGAGAATAAATCTCCATTGTTTTAAGACATCACATTTGCGATAATTTGTTATGGAAACACTAATAAACTAATGTAAGAAAAATTGGAAATCTGTTTGGGCTCATTTTCATCATTGTGCATATATCTTTAATTTTTTGAACATTTTCATTATTCTGTATGTATCTTTTTTATGTTGAATATCCAGATGCCAAACTTTATAAACAGTTTTCACGTTATTTCCATCCCTATTTTACTGAAAGGCTATTTTAGATTAACTTGAGTTTCCTTCAACAAATGCTTTTATTTTTAATTGGCCAGAATGACCCAGCCTACTTCTAAGGTAGAATAATCAAGATAAGTGGATGAATCAATATTTCAGAATGAGAAAAATGCTCCCTACAGGAAAGTTTCTTTTTTCCATACTTTTTATTCCTAGACTGGGTTGACAGATTTCATTTATTTAACATAAAACATGTGAACATAAACACGTTGTTATTCTCTAAATGTCTTACCCTTCACATTTAGGTTTTTTTTTTTAACTTGCTGATGGATGCTATCTGTTTAATTCAGTTAAATTAGCATGTTATACTTGATTGATTAATTAAATCTTGATTCAGCAATTTTGTTACCTTTTTTTCAAGGATACTTTTACTGTCACTCTTAAGAACAGAAAAGCTCTCAATGTGAGAAAACTCTCCAAGTACTTAAGCCCCACAAAAACCTTTGTTGACAATTGTAACCAACTCATGTTTTATGTGGAGAAACTGACACCCATCAAGATTGGCCTTTATTGTTCTAAACTCTCTCAGAAGAAAAATGCACAAAAACTTTTAAATCTACTCATGTGGGTCCACAGACACCTTGAAACTCTAGGTATAGTTCTTAAAAAAATATAAAGGATCTAGAGAAACGGATCCTTTCATTTCTGTGACTTTATGAGTAAAAATTTGAAACGGAATTGCCCAGAATAATTTCTCCCGAACCAAAGTTGAGAGTCAGTCAGGATACCAACAAAGAGATTAAATCACTCTGGTATTTTCTGGTAATAAATAGTTGAAAGACAGCTGGTTATAAAAAGACTTGTAAAGCAGAAACTTGAAGAATGATCATTTCAAACAAAGTTTCTTTTTGTCTGGGTGACGTGGAGTGGTCATGGCTTATGGGTCCACTGTGGTCAGTCATTTAGAATGAATTCTTCCTACTTAATTGCTCCTCTGATTGCTTGATTGTTCTTATTGTTTGCACTGCAGTTTCTTTACTCCAGCAAGTAAGATGTCATTTCCTTCTTCATTCGTGTTGGCATGGATCTTCTGGAGTGGAATGTCATCCTGGCTCGCAGTCGCTGCTGCCTAACAGAGATATGTGGCATTTATAAAGCCTTTCTAATACACAGGGTTACATATCCAAATTGTGCACCATCTGGGTTAATACAAATAAAGTTGTAATAAATCATTCATCACAATGTGAAATGTTATAGAAATTCACATGAATTCTTTTTTTTTTTTAACTTACCACATGGATGTTCCCCAGCAGATCTATGGCTCTATAAATCCAAGGAAGTTTATTTGCTAATAATCCCATGATTATAGCTTTGTTTGTTAGTCGCTTTATGCCTCACATAAAATTGTCATTTTTTTAGTGTTGGCAAGAGAGCCTTGATTCAGAACCGTTTAATATGGTGCCTTTTGTGCAGATGGGTTTCGTCCATCCACTGTGCTCCGTCATGTCTAAATTCCAGGCAATAGCATTTTGACAATATGCCTAATGATAAAAAAAACTATAATATATTTCAGGTGCATTTCACCTTTACACAAGTGTGATATATACATATTCCTGCTTCCTTCCCCCTAAAGTAAAAGACGTTTAAAAAACTTGAAAGCAAAGGATTTATTTTTGACTTTCCCAAATATCATCCAAGAAAAAGCCAATGGCAATACTTCATATACAAAGGAAGTAAACAAGAAAAGACACTGGAGGCTTGGAAAAAGGGGGCAACAAGTCCCTTCCAACTCTGCTGAATTGGGAGGGAATTAACAGGAGCCTTCTGTTTCGATGCCTTTCTCTTCCAACCAGCTGAGTTCACAGAGAGCCTCTCCTACGCCATTCAGGATCCCTGCTGAATACTGAGCTTGAATGGATCTGGAAGTAAAAGATGCTGAAAGACAAATGAACAAAGGCACCTTAACACAGGGTTCTTGGGTGGTTCCCCTACTCTTATACTTTGGAGAAATTACTTGTTTTATAGTCTTCCCCACTAGACTATAAACTTTAGTCTTTGGAACAGAGTATGTTGAGCACATGAAACAAAAACAACAAAAGCTATTTATCTAAAGTTGAAGAGAGTGAATTTGTTATTAAAGGAAACGGGAATCTCAGGTAACACAATTGCAAGGTGTTCCTTATGAGAATCTCAAAGTTGTCATTCGTGTACACACTCTTCTCTTACGGCCCATAAGATGTCTCATCCTTGTTTCATATTTCTGTGTCTGCTTCCTTCTCTCAACCATCAAGAGAAGTAGGGCAAATATTTCCACATCCATTTATAGATGTCAAAGGTCAGAAGATAGCTGCTGAAATTAGAACCTAAATTTTTTTAATTTCAGCTCTGTGCTCCTGCTTTGACCTTGTAGCGTCAAATTCTGCTGTGTACTCTTCAGCCGGTCAAGGGGTGAGTGATCTTAACCCAGTGATCCTCAAACATTTTGGCGCCAGGGACTGGTTTCCATTGAAAACACTGTCTCCAAGGAGGGAGGGGAGATGGTTCAGGCGGTAATGCAAGCAATGGCGAGCGGCAGATGAAGCTTCAATCCTCGCCTGCCGCTCACCTCCTGCGTGCGGCCCGTTCCTAACAGGCCACGGACAGGGGGTTGGGGACCCCTGTGTTAACCCCAACAAGCTGCACTTTTCTCTCTGTGAAATTATGGTAAATAATACCTGCCTTTTACATCTATAATGTTAGCATTATCAAAAATATATAGAGAGTATATATATATATAGATCTATATAGAGAGTATATATATATATATAGATATAGATAGATCTATATATAGAGTATATATATATATATAGATCTATAGATATTCTAAATCAAAATGTCTAGACAAATTCTTTGCTATTACATTTTTCAACAGATTTTTGAATTCCTTGCACCTTTCTCTATCCACCCTCCCACCTTTCCATCTCAAATCTGGAGAAAGTAAAGTTTTTCCACATCTGATTTCTATCTGATATATCGTTACTTAGCAGCAGACCTTAACTATGATATTCATTAAGAACAGATGATAAGATGTAAACTGTGTTTAAGTGAATTCCTTCCATTTAAAGTAGATGGAAGATTTACGCTATTTTCACAAGTCTGCAGTCTTTATAATGAATCCTTAAAATAGTGATTTGTACCTTGAAAGTCAACAGATATAGTTATAATGGCATGTTGATTATCTCCAGAATTTCAAAATGCCTACCTAAAATCATGCATGTATCCATGTATGTATAGCAAATCTATATAGGCTAAGTGTCAAGTTTCCTTGTTTATAGGACTTATATTAAATGATCTCTAATTAATTTCATGAGAAATTGAATTAATTAATAATTACAATTTCTTTGATAAACAAAATATTTTTTAAAACAGGGAGCCCATGAGGAAACAAAATGAAAGCATCTCTTGATAGTACAAAGTTGGAGAAATTCTGCATTCCAGCTTCCAAAATAAATTGGTTCTTAGCTGAAGTGGGTGTGTCCTGGGAGGAGGAAACTGACATTCAGCACCACGTCACTGGCAGGGTCCACACTGTGGAGCCACTTCAGAGTGAAATGCTACCCACGAACTGCTTCATGGGTAAAATGTATCAATACATTGTGTAGGGTGAAAAACTGGGAAGCTAAATGTGAATGTGCCCCCAGACAGGAGGGGAATATGTTCTGGTTGGATAGTGACCCCCCAAAATCCCTGTGTACCTAAAACCTCAGAATGTGATCTTATTTGGAAATAGGATCTTTGCAAATGTAATTAGTTAAGATGAGGTCATACTGGCGTAGGGTGGGCCCTAAATCCAGTGATTGGTGTTTTCATAAGAGATTTGGAGACACACAGACACACAAGGAAGAAGGCCCTGTGAAGATGGAAACAGATTTTGGAGTGATGTGTCCATAAGCCAAGGAATGCCTGGGTTGTTGGCAACGACTAGAAGCTAGAAAATGGCAATGAAGGATTTTTCCTTACAGTTTACAGAGAGAGCGTGACCCCACCAACACCTTGATTTCATACTTCTAGCCTTCAGAACTGTGAGAATAAGTTTCTGTTGTTTTAAGCTACCCAGTTTTTGTGGTATTTATTATGGAAGCCCTAGGAAATTGATGCAGAAGGTTGAAGGATTTTTGAAAATGATTGTGCTTACTGATTAACAAGCCCTACTCCTCTACTTGGACCCACGTGGCAAGGCAGGTGTTTTTCCCCGGATGTTTTTTTTTGCTTCCTGTCAGGCTTAAATTATCCAGAGTCAAGCAGTGAATCCTAATTCTGCACACAAATTAAAGTTAGTTGCCCAAACATTATAGTACAATTTTCCAAAGTAATTAATTTACTTAGCTCCTTGATTTGTTTACACTCAGAGCATCTGAGTCATTTTCTTATGTAAGTAAAATGACGTATTTATGTACGACTCTGTGTGTGTGTGCGTATATTTATGCATGTTGTACACAGGAACATGATTTACTTTTTTCCAGATTTGAACACTTCTTAATGTGTTAGAGTTTCCAATAAGACAACTGCCATCAGTTAAACAGCCATTATATTGAGAAAGACGAACTTTAGCAAAAATTTATTGATGTTCATTATCGAAGAACGATAAATGCCATAAATGTTCCATACATGCCACAATGCAGTTCACGATTTCTTTTTGTTATTGATGTGTTTCTTTTTATTCCAGCTTTATTGAGATATAATTGACATGTAATATTGTGTAGGTTTAAGGTGTACAATGAAATGATTTGTAATACGTATATATGCAAATGATTACCACAATAAAGTTAGTTAACACATCTATCACCTCACGTAGTTACAATTTTTTGTGGGTGGTGAGAACTTTTAGGGTGTGCTCTCTTAGCAACTTTGAAATATACAATACAGTATTCTTAACTATATCACTGTGCTATACATTACATTTTAAAGCTGGAACTTTGTAACCTTTGACTACCTTCATCCATTTCTCCTCCCACCCCTGGTAAATACCAATCGACTCTCTGTTTCTATGAGTTCAGTTATTTTAGATTCCACATATAAGTGATATCATGTAGTATTTGTCCTTCTCTGACTTATCTCACTTAGCTAATATCCTCAAGGTTCATCCACATTTTCGTACATGACAAGATTTCCTTCTTTTTTATGACAATAATATTGCACTGTATATAAATACATATAACAATTTCTATATCCATCCATCTGTCAGTGGACGCTTATGTTGTATCCATACCTTGGCTATTGTGAATAATGCTGAAATGAACGTGGGACTGCATATATCTCTTTAAGATACTGATTTTATTTCTTTGGGATATATAATCAGAAGTGGAACTGCTGGAATATGTGGTAGTTACAATTTTAAATTTTTGGATGAACTTCCATAATGTTTTCTATAAAGGCTAAACCAATTTATATTCCACCAACAGTGCACAAGAGTTCCCTTTTCTCTACACCCTCACCAATGCTTATTAATGCTTATCTTTTTGATTACAGCCATTCTAAAAAGAGTGAGGTGATTGTGGTTTTTCTGTGCATTTTCCTGATGACTAGTGATGTTGAGCACCTTTTTATGTACCTGTTGGCCATTTGGATGTCTTCTTTCCATGCTATGGCAGAAAGAATACAAGATGAGCTGGGAACATCTTGTTCTGACACAAATTAAGTGGTCAAGGAATTATGAAGATACATCAAAAGGACACAGTAGCCAAACTGAAGGGGCTCCCATTGATCAAATCTTCGAGAAGTTGAGCATCAAATTAAATAATAATAGTAAAGATTGTAACCCACTGACTGAAGTAAGAATGCATGAGTCCATACTAGTATAAATAAATTATAAATAAATAAATAAATGGTTTGGCGAAGGAGGGATATTTACCTATTCTCAAATTATTTACTCACAGAATAATTTCACAAAGGAGAAACCTGATAGGCATTACCATTATAAAGTGATCAAAGTTAGCATCACCAGAAATAGGACATAGAAAAGTCACATTCCATCTGACAGAACACACTGAGAGGAAGAAGCATCACTTGTACATTTTCAATATGCAAAACTGAATCACATCGTGAGGAAGACCCCATAAGGGACATCCCACAAAATAATTAGGCCTACAGCCTTCTAGAAAGTCAAGGTCATGAAAGTCAAGGGAAAATTAAAGAACTGATCTAGAATCATGGAGACTAAAAAGCCATGATAATGTAATGCTAAGCATGATTCTGGACTGGATCCTTTTTTGCTGTAACTGACATTATTGAGATAAAAGGATAAATGTGAATTTGGTCTGAGCATTCTATGGTGGTAATGTTACTTTCCTGATTATGATCATTTGATTGTTAATTGTGTTATATAAGAGAATGATCTAGAGTATTGGTGGTTAAACGCATCATGTTGACAATTTACCCTCAAAAGATTCAGAAAAAAACCTTCTTTGGACTGAACTTGAAACTTTTCTGTAGGTTTGTGATTATTTAAAACAAGCAAACACTACTGCATTATTTCTGAGAATAAAAATGATAAAGTAGAGATTTTGCTTAGATGCCAAAAATACCTTGGTCTAGGATATGGTCCTGAGTTCTATAGACCAAAAATGTCCATATGTAAATGTATTCAGAAGTGATCTTTGTATTGGAGGGGCAAACTCATATTAACCAAATTCACAAGAGGAGACAGTATAAATCACAATGCAAAATCTTTTTTTTTCCACATAAATGGCCAAGAATTCTTTTTTAATTTTTTTTATTTTGTATTATATTTTTAAATTTTTATTTTGTATTGGAGTATAGTTGATTTACAATGTTGTGTTAGTTTCAGGTGTACAGCAAAGTGATTTAGTTATACATATACATGTATCTATTCTTTTTTGGATTCTTTTCCCATATGGGTTACTACAGAGTATTGAATAAAGTTCCCAGTGCTATATAGTAGATCCTTGTTGATTATTTTACATATAGTAGTATGTATATGTTAATCCCAACCTCTTAATTTATCCCTTCCCTCCCCCACATTTCCCTTTGATAATCATAAGTTTGTTTTCTAAGTCTGTGAGTCTGTTTCTGTTTTGTAAATAAGTTCATTTGTATCACTTTTTAGATTCCACATATAAGTGGTATCATATGATATTTGTCTTTATCTGACTTAATTCACTTAGTATTATAATATCTAGTTCCATCCACGTTGCTGCAAATGGCATTATTTCATTATATTTTTATGGCTGAGTAATATTCCATTGTATATATGTACCACATCTTTATCCATTCATCTGTCAATAGACATTTAGGTTGATTCCATGTCTTGTCTATTGTAAATAGTGCTGCAATGAAAGTTGGGGTGCATGTATCTTTTTGAAGTATGGTTTTCCACAGATATATGCCCGAGAGTGGGATTGCTGGATCGTATGGTAGCTCTATTTTTAGTATTTTTAAGGAACCTCCATACTATTCTCCATAGTGGTTGTACCAATTTACATTCCCACCAACAGTGTTTCTCCACACCGTCTCCAGCATTTATTGTTTGTAGACTTTTTGATGATGGACATTCTGACTGGTGTGAGGTGATACCTCATTGTAGTTTTGACTTGCATTTTTCTAATAATTAACAACATTGAGCCTCTTTTCATGTGCTTTTTGACCATCCATATGACTTCTTTGGAGAAATGTCTATTTAGATCTTCTGTCCATTTTTTGATTGGGTGGCTTTTGTTTTGTTTTGTGTGTGTGTGTGTGTGTGAGAGAGAGAGAGAGTTTTTGTTTTGATATTGAGCTGCATGAGCTGTTTGTATATTTTGGAGATTAATCCCTTGTTGGTTGCTTCATTTGCAAATATTTTCTTCCATTCTGTGAGTTGTCTTTTCATTTTGTTTATGGTTTCTTTGCTGTGCAAAAGCTTTTAGGTTTCATTAGATCTCATTGTTTATTTTTGTTTTCATTACTCTAAAAGGTGGATCCAAAAAGATATTGCTACGATTTATGTCATAGAGTGTTCTGCCTATGTTTTCCTCTAAGAGTTTTATAGTGTCTGGCCTTACATTTAGGTCTTTACTCTTTTGAGTTTATTTTTGTGTATGGTGTTAGAGAATGTTCTAATTTCATTCTTTTACATGTAGCTCTCCAGTTTTCCCAGAACCACTTATTGAAGAGAATGTCTTTTCTCCATTGTATATTCTTGCCTCTGCTGTTGTAGATTAATTGACCAGGTGTGTTGGTTTATTTCTGGGCTTTCTATCCTGTCCCACTGGTCTATAAGTCTGCCTTTGTGCCAGTACCATACTGTTTTGATTACTGTAGCTTTATAGTGTAGTCTGAAGTCAGAGAGCCTGATTGCTCCAGCTCTGTTTTTCTTTCTCAAGATTGCTTTGGGGCTTCCCTGGTGGCGCAGTGGTTGAGAGTCCGCCTGCCGATGCAGGGGACACGGGTTCGTGCCCCGGTCCGGGAAGATTCCACATGCCGCAGAGCGGCTGGGCCCATGAGCCATGGCCGCTGAGCCTGTGCGTCCAGAGCCTGTGCTCCACAATGGGAGAGGCCACAATAGTGAGAGGCCCGTGTACCACAAAAAAAAAAAAAAAAAAAGATTGCTCTGGCTATTCAGGGTCTTTCAGTTTCCACACAAATTTTAAGATTTTTTTGTTCTAGATCTGCAAAAAATGCCATTGGTGATTTGATAGGGATTGCATTTAATCTGTAGATTACCTTGGGTAGTGTAATCATTTTGACAATATTGATTCTCCCAATCCAAGGATATGGTATATCTTTCCATCTGTTTGTGTCATCTTCAATTTCTTTCATCATCATCTTATAGTTTTCAGAGTACAGTTCTTTTGCCTCCTTAGGTAGGTTTGTTCTGCTGCAAAATCATTTGATCGCAATTTTTTAAATATATAATGTCCAAGGGGAATCAACCACTCAAAATCATTGGTGGACTATCATCTTCCTGCAAGGAAAATATTTAATGGAATTTCTAAGTAAATCAGAAGAAAATGTTGGGGAAACACGGAGCAAGAGTTAAAGGATGGTTAATGGCTAATATCATCAAACTATTATAAACACCTAGATATTTTTCCATTATGTATAGAAGTCCTGGGCTTTGAAGTCAAAAAGACTTGAATTGAAATTCTAGTTTCAGACTTTATTTGTGTGTTCTTGAGCAAATTAATTAACCTTTAGAAGTCTCAGTTTCCTCACTCAAAAAGTAAAGACTGTAACTTTGCAAGACTAATTTGAGGATTGAATAAACTAATGCACATAAAGCATTTAGCACACAGTTTATACTAAACAAGTGTTAACTTTTGGTTACTATTCTTATTTTGCCAGCTAAGTGTGCTGAATAACTGCATTGAAAGGCAGAGGCCCTTGTTCTTCTAAGAACCTTGGAAATATACTGGTAAATTCTTATTCATGTCTTACTATTTCCAACCAACCTGATAACTTTCCACCCTGGGTTAACTCAGCATTTCTGCAGACTGGGTGAAATGCTATTGATAAGCTAAAACTTTAGAAAAAAATACAGCCATTCTTTTATAAGATGCCTAATGAAATGCCTGGAACATGTTAGAGGCTTAATGAATATTTGATGAATGAATAACTCCATGAATAAAAGATAGCCATGAATAGAATCTGGATGTCTTCAAAAGTCCTCAGTACTCACATACAGATTGTCAATTAGGATAGATTATGTTTATAGTTGTCTAACCTTAGTCATTACACAGAGTGTTTTTCTTAATTTCATTCTCAAATTGTAATCTTAAAGTTTTAGGGTTACCTTGAAAGTGTGAGATAATTTTTGGAAATACAGTTGTAAAACTTAGCCAAAAGATTCTATTCTGGGCAACTCATTCTCTGGTAATTCCAATGCATGAGATGTTTCCCTACTAAAATGCAGGCCCAAGGTATACAACAGCATTGTTGATGCCTAATAATTTAATGCCGTTTCCAGTAATGCCCAAATTATTTCATATGTTGTTCATCGAATATACTCTATAGTATAACTTCCATTTGGGGTAAAGTATCATGTTTAATTGACATTTATAGTTTCTGTTGTGATTAACATTTGTCCATAATAACAAAAGAGAAAGAAAGCATTATGATTAAGAAATGCTCATATACAAATTTCTAGGTGTTAAGAAGAGTTAAAGGATTTCACTTTTAAATGCTTTAAAATATAACTGATATCTATAGTAAATATGGTTTTAAACTATAGTATTTTCCCCCCCAAAATAACCCCATTTTCCTTTTGAGAAATTGGTGTCAGATCCCTGAGCTTCTCTTCCTTTGTCTCAATCCTATTCTACTTTCTAAGCTAAAAGGAAAGAGGGCAGGAGAGGTAATGTCAGAGAGTCCGATGATGATAAGTCTTTATGAGTGATGGGACACAGCTAATTTGTACATCATTGTTCTTGGGGCCACACCTGAACAATGCAGTCTTTTAGAGCTCCCACTGAAATCTCCTCTTCAGCAAGATGAGCGGTTTAACTAGCTCTAAAGAGCTACACCTGGTAGCCTTAGTTCAGCCTCCCATCAAACCACCTTTCATTTCCTCAGAAATCCCCATAAGGCTCCTGGGCTTGAAAGTCATCCATCTTTTGCTTTTGGAAGGACTAAAGCTCTCAGGGTCTCTTACAAACAGGTTTTAAGAGGCAAGGAAAGAAATCCATTTTTTTCCTCCTACAAAGGGGAACATCTGGGAATAGACGCTGTGCATCTGACAAGAGAAATGACATCACAGAAGTGTTATTCTTTTGACTCATTTTTAGTCACTTGGCATAGCATAAGTAACAGTTGTTTATCATCTCATGGACACTCTTCAAAAGACGCTAATTTTGTGATGCTAATTAATATCACTACCAGTAACCCTAAGCTCTGTGCCTTGCAGCTGGTATTGGCTAGGGGCAGAAAAGCAACATCTGCATGCAAATATTTATTTATTCAATAGATTTTCTAGAACCCATCACCAGCACCCCTTCCCACAAAAGTGAAAACCTCCAATAGCATAAATCATTTGCAGGTTGTGACATTAAACTGAACAATTGCTCTGACTCCTAAAATAACAATTGCCTAAAATAACAATTGGAAGCAGCTTAAAGTAAAAAAGCAGAATGTGACTCCCACTTTCCCCCCTGCAGAGGCCTACCTCTTGCCAGAATGCACCAGAACCATGGAAGTCCGTATTGTTTCAAATCAGGCATCAAATAGAGTCTAAGTGTTCTGCTAACTAGCACACCCACCATTTGTCATTGGCGCAAAAGGAAAAGGTTCTTTTTTCAATTAATTATATAAATAAAGAAGGGAATTGCCATAAGCCGAATGATACCTTTTTCTTCAATTTTTAGATATATTCTCCCCTCCTGCAATCTCCTTTAATAATTTCCCACTATGAATATTGCATGCCCTTCAGTTAATTATTTATGTTGATGAAAGATGGCACGTACTGTGCCTTCTAGGATTCCAGTTGAACCTGATTCTGTGCTAGCTAGGCACAGAGAGGAATTAGAGCTCGCAGAGGACTTTGGTTTGTAGAAAATCTTGTAGCTATTTTTTCAAATTCAACATTCACAATCCATTTTTTTGTCTTACAAGATCATTCCATCTGTCACCACCATTGCCATCCTCTGAATGTCACTTCATATATTTCAAAAATCACTTGCAACTCTCATAATAGAGACCACCAGTCAAATTTCAAAAGTCCAGCCTCCTGTAGACCTCCTTACCAACTTACATTGATTCAAGACTACAGAGACTCAAAGTTTAAGAATCTTTTTTGTTTTTAGCATAAAACTCTTTTTCAGAAAGAATCTCTGGTTATCAGAAATACTTCGTTCCTTCTAGAAGGAGTCTTCCCCAAATCATGAACCAATTTTAGAAAAAAAGGAATCCTGGTTCTTTACTTATTGAGAGGGAAAATTTGGAGGGAACCTATTTGGAACACTATTGTCTCCACGACTTCTTTTCATAATGTATCTATTAACAAAAAGCTAGATTGATTTCTGGGGAGTTTGAAGTCTAGTTTTCTCATAAAATGCAATAAAGAATGAAATGGCTAAAGATAACCTTCATAAAAAAAGAGAAAATAAGATAGAAGCTATTTCACTCCTTGTAAACTGAATTTCTAGATACTGTAAGAATTATTGACAGGGATGGATGGGTTGGGTGCCCCTTTTAAGAAAACAAATACAAAGGCAGAAGAAACCTGGGTGTGTGTGTGTCTTTATATGCTTAAAAGAATATGAAGGGCAATAGTTTTTTTTTTTAATTAAAGTATAGTTGACGTACAATATTATATAAGTTATAGGCGTACAATATAGTGATTCACAATTTTTTTTTTTTTTTTTTTTTTTTTTTGCGGTACGCGGGCCTCTCACTGTTGCGGCCTCTCTCGTTACGGAGCACAGGCTCCGGACGCGCAGGCTCAGCGGCCATGGCTCACGGGCCCAGCCGCTCCGCGGCATGTGGGATCTTCCCGGACCAGGGCATGAACCCGTGTCCCCTGCATCGGCAGGCGGACTCTCAACCACTGCACCACCAGGGAAGCCCGATTCACAATTTTTAAAGGTTATACTCCCTTTATAGTTATAAAATTCCCTCTGTTATACAATATATCCTTGTAGCTTATCTTATACGTAAGAGTTTACCACTTAATCCCCTCCCCCTGTATTGCCTCTCCCCCTTCCCTCTCTCCACTGGTAACGACTAGTCTGTTCTCTATATCTGTGAGTGAAAAACAGTAGTTTTAAGGAGCTTTATAAAAATATAAGGAAAAATGAATATTGAGAAAGCATGCAATAAAAGGGGAAATTGCTCTCAACCTGCTGAAGCAATAGAGATAGTCTTAATTTTTAAAATTTTGCTTTTCATTGTTCAGATTTTTTTCTAAATTAAATGTTAACATTTATTTTTTTAAAAGGAAAAGGAATACAAAATTACATACAAAGCGAATAATATTTAGAGTGAGACAAAATCACAACAAAATATAAATTTTTAAAAGTTAAGAAATAATACCAAAATAACACATTTTATTAATTAATGACCTGATACACCCTATAGTATTTTTATTTCTTACATTTTGGGGGCTACATGCTCTTTGATTACCTCTTTATACAACAGTGCTTTTTTAATAGGTAACTTAGTTTTTCCTCTAGCATGAGTAATGGACATTTATTTATAATGATAATTTTAAAACATTTCTTTCAGTTCCAAACTTGTTTGGTAATGTCAATGTACGTTTTTATGATTGTCTCAAATTTGAAATTTGAGACAATCCCTGATAAATATCATATTTGTGAGCTGTACAATTTGGAAGAATTTGCCATGGACAAACTTCTGCTTCTGCTTCTTCTCCTCTATTATCCAAACGTTTCTGCTGCAGAGTATCAGCATATTGGAGGATAAGAATATTACTACACCAGCACAATTAATATTAGCTTAACTACAAACAAAAAAGACTGTGAACCAACTAAGTATATCCCACTAAAGCCAATGGAAATGTATCCTCAACTCTACTTTTATTTAGTAAGACTCTCTAAATGTCTATGGCCTTTCAATGACACTCCATAAGAGTGAGAGGTCCTGAAACGTGATGTCATGAGCTTAGTAGTAAATGATAAATCTCTGATTATTGCCTTGGGAAGAAAGGAAAAATGGATATTAATGTTAACAAAATACAAACATTTTATGAGTATGGCCTTCTGGTGGACAAATATGGGAGATGCTATGATACTCAGTATTTGAAACCCAGCCAATGCTGCATTAATAATGGAAGATAAAGATTTTTAACATATTGTGTTAAACAATAATTAAGAAACTGATGCCACATTTACTTTTTCGATATTTTCAGGTGACCTGAACAAATCTTCTAATGCATCTAGGGTACTGGCTGAATTATCAAAATGCTATATATGATTGGATTGATGAATTTGAGAAACAGAACAAGTTTGCAAGCAATTTCTAAAAATTGCTTAAGAAAGCAAACAATTCTGAGAATTCTAATTGATTCTAATACAATTAACAAAAGCAATTTCTGAGTTTACGAGCAATGGAAATAGTGTTTTATCTTTGTCCCATCTATTTCTCATAGGAAGCGTATTTCTGAAAAAGTCTTTCTAAAGGATCCCTTCCAGTTTTTTAAGCTTGGTTCCTTTGTACTCTAGATGGAGCACTTAGCCTTCTGCTTTCACTTTTGGTTTCATCAAGGCTGAATTACAGTCATGGAGGAGTCGGGAAAGGCTTTCTTTAGAAAGCTTTATCGATAGTCTTCAAAAATAAGGAAGGGATTTCAACTCTTCCATACAAAATGGCTCCTTCTATCCAAACAGCCATGTTTGTGTGTTTTAATGATTACATTTCCAAAGCTGATTGGTCTCCTGGTTTTCTGGTTCATAAGTAAAGAATGAGGATGTTGCTTAGTTCCTCATTATTTGAAGTAGTTCAAGGACATTTCTTAAAAAGGGTTAAAAAACAATCAAGAGTGAAGTTGGCAAGCCTCATCATCATCAGCCTATGCAGTTGTTTGTTGTGCTTGTGCCCATGGAAATGTCCTATCAGTCCTAAATTTAATGCCATGACTGAATGTGCCAGGAGCAATGATTTTCAGGGGTTTTGCAATGTTTCCATTCTTTCTTTCTTTCATTTAAATTGGATTTGTTACTGACTCACTGATACATTAAGTACCCTGTAAATTCCCAGTGATAAGATAATATGATTTCTTGTTTCTGGGGACATTGAATAAAAGAAAAATCAGAGCACAGGTGTCTAAACATTTTGCATTAGCAAGCAAACCCAACATGATAAAAACACACAGCTTTCTAAATTCAAAACTGTAAAGATTCTATATAACCAGTGACCCATTTTACTAGGTAAAAATAAAAGATCTGGAAAAAATAAAAGATTCCTATGGCCATACTATAAAATAATATAGGATTTAAAATAATTATTAATGCGTACTCAGAATTTTACGGCTTTGTACATGTTTTGTGCCAAAAGAATGATTTATTCCTGAAATATAAAAGTGGGATGAAAACTTTCCCTAGTGAAATTATTTTGTGATCGAGAGGACAAGTCAGCTTCACATGCAGTAAATGACAGTGGTAAGTACTGGGATTTATTCAACTCAGCTATATAAAATACACCAACACCTTTTTGGAAAACAGGACTGAGAGGCAGCAAATAGCCATAAACAGTGTGTTTCTGCTCCCAAAAGTAAAATAGCCATGAGATTAAAAAAGAAGTTTCTCTCTTCCAGCTTTGAACGAAGCCAGGTTTGCCCTAAGTGTTTTCTCTAAGGCTATGAATTCATTTATCTAAGGTAATTTCTGGCTAAGGTCAACTAAAAAACAATTCCTTTAAAATAAACTGATCATTATTAGGAAAACTGAATGCCTTCCCTGACCTTCAAGGCATTGAAACTCATCCTCTGTGCCCATTTTTATCACCCCAAGCATGGCCGTCTCATAGTACTTAACACTCAGGATTGTAATTGCCTGTCTATCTGTCTCTCCTGTCAGAGAAGGAGAGATCATTAAAGGCAGATGATGTGCGTTGTTTATCTTTATTTCACCAGCGCAGGGCCCGTGGAAGGCACTTGTCAAATATTTATTGGATGGATGGATGGATGGATAGATAAAAGACAGATGATAAATAAAAGTAAAATCATCCACAGATATTCTAGGTTTTGAAACCAAGTAATATTCATCTTTTTATAAACATAGCTGTACCTATATATAAACAGTGATAAATAATTCCCAAAGAGCTTACAAGACTACATCTAAAACAAATAAGAAATTTCTGAAGCTTCTACTGTCAAAAAAAATCACTTTTAGGAAAGGTGATATAAAACAATGGTTCTAAATTCTACGACTAATAGCAATAATAATCTATGGGCTTCCCTGGTGGCGCAGTGGTTGAGAGTCCGCCTGCCAATGCAGGGGACACGGGTTCGTGCCCCGGTCCGGGAAGATCCCACGTGCCGCGGAACGGCTGGGCCCGTGAGGCATGGCCGCTGAGCCTGTGCGTCCGGAGCCTGTGCTCCGCAGCGGGAGAGGCCACAACAGTGAGAGGCCCGCGTACCGCAAAAAAAAAAAAAAATAATAATAATAATAATAATCCTCAACTGTGTGGGCCTCCCATCCACTGACAGAGTAGTAATTGCTTCTCATGCATTTATTTCTCACAACTTTTATATACCTATTTGCTAATGGGTAAATCAAGGCAATAAAGAGGGTCTGTTACCTTCCTAAGGTCACAGAATAAGTGGAAGAATTACGGCTTGGATTCAGACACTCTGAATACAGACTTTCTGTGCTTAATCACCAAGCCACATTCTTCTCCTTAGGTAGTGAGACTGAAAGGGAAATACTGTCAAATATTATCAAATCTGACCCACAACATATTTTCTGGGTGTGAGCCTAAATTACTGACAATGAAAAGAGAATTATTTCCAGAAAATACAAAAGTGCAAAGTTCAGTTATTTCCATTAATTGAATAATGAACTTGTTGAAATACCATGATATCACTTGATCCTACTTTATAGCACAGAGAATAGATTTGTCTAAGAGTCTTTGTAGACTACAGTCCCTGTACAAGGATCAAGAATGTTTTAGACCAGGGAGGGCAAATGGGTTCCAACTTTTGTGCCAAAGTGTTCACTTCCTGGACATGAATGCTGAGGCTAGCCTGGAGAAGCTCCCACAGTCATTAGTACCACCTGCCCTGAGTACACAGGAGCCCTGCCACTGGACACGTGCCATTCATGTGCTGTCCTTCTCCTAGGAACACTGTTGGGATACGTGTCTAGCACAGTGGCTCTTCAATCAGGTTGTACATCAGAATCACCTGTGGAGCTTTTGCAACATACACATACCAAGGAAAGACACTCCTTGCCTTCCATAAACATACAGTTCTGGGAGGAAAAGTCATATAAGCAGGTTGTAAGGTACAACTGAAAACACAAAGTCTCTTCCCATGTCTTCGTGAATTAGGTAACCACCTCAGAATAAAGACTTGAAAACACTTCTAGTTGAATACAGACCTGCCTATGCATTTAAATATTTTAGCCGTTTCAGGTAGCAATGCAATATGTAATTTGATAGAAATATTGGGAGCACATATATGTATAGTCTTCATAAGAATTTAATTTTTAAAAGGTGTTGTTTTAAATATATAAATTATTAGCAAATAAAAAAATAAAATCAAGAAAGGAAAAAAGCAAAAATGGGTCCAAAATGGTGGTTGTGACTAACTAGTGATGTCTTCAAAATCTTTCTGGAATCTAGTTTGTTGGCTGCAAATAAAGAGATAAAAACAATGCAACTGAAGGAGTCAACTCTTTATACTGTATTTCCATTTCAAATGGCAAAAACTCAACCTTTTCCCTAGTGAAATATTTTAAATGAAAGTTCTTTCGGTAACTGCAGAAGCACTAAAAGAATTGTAGTTACATGAAAGATGTGTTTGAGAATAAGGAAAGGGAAAAATACTGAAGAATCTTGAAAGTTACTCTTCTTTTTTACCACCATGCCAAAATAATAGAGTTCTGAAATATTAACATGTGAAGGGTAATCTCTGAGACCTTTTGCCACTTCCTAAAATGAAGAAAGGTTGCATACATTTTTGTCTTGCTGCTATGAATAATAAGAAGCCATGGGATTCCTTGTAGCAGTCCTGGAATAATTATGAAACAGCTGATTAAGTTCAAAGTTAGCATGGAAATCTGTTCTTTTAAAAGTCTTTCATAATCTATCTCTAGAGGGAGATAATTCTATCAAATTTGAATTAATCCATAGATAATGGCAAGACTATTGTCCACTATTATGTGTCTATATGTGAGATATGAATATTGCATGGACTCTAAGATTTCACAGTAAAATAACTCAGGGCCAGATTATAGAAGGGATTAATTGTAAATAGTACAAGTTATGACAGTCACCCCCAGAAAGGGATTAATCAACTTCAAACACAAAACTTGACCTAACAATAACAGCCTAACCACAGATAATTCTTTGGAGAGTGGATTTTTAAAATGCAGGTCACACAATGATCCCTTTATAGATCCAATAAAACATTTTTAAAATTACCCTATCTGGTATCATTATAAAGTATAATCAGGTCCCAGTATTATCATTACTACTGAAGCCTATAGTAGAATTAATTGTTCTTCATTTCAAGTCAAAAATAGGCTTTTTATCAAGAAACCTAAATTAAAGCCTTCAAAAAGTTTCCATTTTGAATAGTTAAGCACATTATTAGTAATTGGGATGTAAGCACTCATTCATTTTATCTTTTGTTCATGCCTGGTTTCTATTCTTTCAGTTTTGAATCCATATTTGTTCTACACATACAGCCAAAGTACAGAAAATAATGGGGATTTCTGCATATGGGGTTACATTGTTCCTAAGGTGTGTGGACAAATGATAATAAAGTAAGTTTGTACTTTATATAAAAATAAAGGTTTAAAATTGTTTAAATTTTAGCAGCACTTACATACGTGTATATATGTATCTACACATATATATAATAAAAGTTACCAACTTAACAGTTTTTAGGTGTGCAATTCAATACTGTTAACTGTAGTCATTGTTGTGCAGCCGATAGCCAGAACTCTTTTCATCTTGCAAAACTAAAACTCTATGTCCATTAAATAACAACTTCCCCTTCTCCCCTCCCTCTAGCCTCAGGCAACAACAATTCTATTTTCTGTCTATGAATTTGAGTTCTCTAGCTGTCTCATGTAAGTGGAATATTACAGTATTTGTCTTTTTGTGACCAGCTTTTTTCACTTACCATAGTGCCCGAGTTTCATCCAGGCTGTAGCATGTGTCAGAATTTCCTTCCGTTTTAAGGCTGAATAATATTCCATTGTATATGTATACTACATTTGGTTTATCCATTCAGTCACTGATGGACACCTGGGTTGCTTCCTCCTTTGGGTTATTGTGAATACTGCTGTTATGAATATGGGTGTACAAATATTTCTTTGAGACCCTGCTTTCAATTCTTTTGGGTACATGCCCAGTAGTGGGCTTGCGGGATCACACGGTAATTCTAACTTTTAAGTTTTTTGAGGAACCGCCAAACTGTTTTCCATAGTGGCTACACCATTTACATCCCTACCAATAGTGCACAGGGTTCCAGTTCTTCTACATCCTCACCAATACTTGTTATTTTCTGGTTTTTTAAAAATATGAATTAGGCTTTACCTAGCAGCCTTAAGTGTATTTCAAATGATCTATCTGTTATACCTGCTGGGGATGAAAATCTGAGCTTTTTACTTTCTATAGGAAAAGATTGTTAAAGTTGAAGATGCAGAAAATGAAACTTTTCTAACAACTATGGATCAATGTTAAGCCCTGATCCCTCCCCCTCAAAATATCTGACATATTCTTTGTACAAAGTGTGCACTCAGGAAATAATTTTTTAAATAAATGAGATAAAATGTTTTAATTTCCCACAGAGTTTTAAAATCCAAGGTGAATTTCAAAATTCCTCAGGGTGAAGGACACATACTTTTAGGTTATTACTCTACCCTTATCTGTCTAATGGACATTGCCTCACTTGGTAAACTATTTCTTTTGGTTGTTATGAGGATTAAATGAATAATCCAAAGCACCCAGAACAGCCCATTATAAATTTAATAAATGTTAGCTGTGATCATTTTTATAATTATTTAAATACTGTAAAAAGTAGCAACAAATTAGCAATTAAATACAATTACATGTTTTTAGCAGTATATTAGGCACAGTGTTGAACATTGTCGAAGTACAAATAATAATTCATGCCTGAATAATATGGAAATGTAGTTTAATTTGAAAGAAAAAAGAAAAACACAAAACAATGTAAAGTCTAATGCAAGGCAGGATTAAATCACTTCCATTTGAAACTCCCTTTCTTTAGCATCATGACTTTGTATAATTCTTCTTCTCATAGTACATCTTCCTCATTTCTTTCCCCCCACCCATGTATGATTTTTACCTCAGTCTTCTAGTCTTCTCTTTTTACCTGTTTTCTCCCTTGATGATTTTATCTGCTCTCATTTCACCACCATGGAGATGATCACAGCCTGAATATCTCTCCTTCAATGGTGCTGATTCATCTACCTGATGAACAATGACATCCCAGTGCCATTTTGAAAGCAGATCTAAAACTCAAGTGCCTGTTTCAATTATTATTGTTACTGCTGCTCCTTGACGTAGTTCTGTCAAAATCCTGTAATTCTACTCCCTTATCTGCAGAACAAAATCTAGAAATCTTAGTCTGTGATTAAAAACCATTCACAATATGGCTTAAAATTAGTTTTTCTACTTTAACTTCCCAATAAATACTCTAAACTAAGCTACATATACTTGTCCTTGTAGAACTTACAGTTTTCTTTTTTATGCCTTGTGAATTGAGTTATCTTGTTGCTGAGTTGCCCTTTTCTTCATCTCCACCTTTTGAAATCCTATTCAGACACCAAGAGCCAGCTCAAACCCTGATTCCTGCACCCCAACCAAAAGGACAGTCTCTCCCCTCTGAAATTCACAGTTCACTGTACATAATGTACATCTATTCTGAGGTACCTGGTTTCTAGGTATATGTCAATATGCACTAGATTTCCAGTCCCTGACAATGACTTTATTGCCTAAGAGTCTCCCAAATGAATGAATGAATGAATGAATAGATAAATAAATAAGTGGCTGAGTGAATGAATGAATAAATGAATAAAAGTAAATGTAGATTTTTAAAGGAAAATTAACTTTGTAATTGTATAAAACATAGGAGAGTCCAGATTCAGGGAATCACCCTAAAGATGGTTGTATTGTTACAAATATAAAATCCAAGCTGGAACTACCTCAGCAAACTGGATAAGTAAGTGATTTAAACTACTAAAAAGATACTAATTTTTTAATTGTAGAATGTATGTCTCATGTGGTACACTTATTATACTCAGCTGTCTTTGCGTATTTCATTTCGGAAATTATCTATTGTCTTAGACTAAGACCAGTGTCTTAGTCTGCTCAGGCTGCCATAACAAAATACCATAGACTGGGTGGCTTAAACAAAAGAATTTTTTTCTCATGGTTCTGGAGGCTGGAAATCCAAGATCAAGGTCCTGCAGAGGTTGGTTCCTGGTGAGACTTTCTCCCTGGCTTGTAGATGCCACCTTCTCAGTACATCCTCACCTGGTGGAGAGCAAGCTCTCTGCCCTCTTCTTCTAAGGGCCTTAATCCCATCATAAGCACCTCACCCTCATCATCTCATCAGATCCTTATTACCTCCCAAAGGCCTTGTCTCCAAATACCATCACCTTGGAGGTTAGGGCTTCAACATACGAATTTGAGGGGATGCAATTCAGTCCACAGCAGCGGGGGGAGGTGAGAAGATGTTCTACCTTTTAAACACATCTTTTCAACATTGTATTAGTCATAGAGAAATTTGGCAAATTACCAGAAAAACCTCTGAGAATTCAAGAACAATTCACATTATTTTCCTCTTCAAACTTCCATGACTTCACCCACACATCAACAGGGAAAAAAAAAAAAAAAACATATGCATAGATATATACATATCCCATGACTTCCTTACTGATATAATTTGAGGTTCATAATATTTTGACCAAGGTATGAAATTCCCACTCTATCAGTCAATACTCTAGCTACTACATCTTAAAACTTCCTGTTAAAATTTACTTACCCAAATTCAGAAGCACTGTGACCATGAAGCTAACGGCACTAGCTAAGTGGCCTCTCACTTGCATGGGTTACTTGGAGGGACACTGGCAATGTGTTAATGTGGTCTTATGTTTCAGTGAATTTTATAAAAATGATACTTTAAAAATTCTTTTACTTAAAGATAACCCTAAAAGTCTATAAGCTTCAAGCCTCACAACACTTAGATAAGCCTCTGCATTAAGAGGTGTAAAATAACTACAGAAGATTGCATCAGATTAACTAGACATCAAAAAGCATTCTGAGATGGCAAGCTAGTTTGTGAGGAAAGCACAGCTGTAAGGGATCGTTACTATAACCAAAAGTGGGGTCTGGCTACTCCCGGCTCAAAAGCCAATAAAGAGGCAAGGTTGGTGGTAAGGAAAGTTTGCTTTATTCTGGATGCTGGCAACAGGGGTGGGGGGAGAGAGGGGAGGGTGGACCCCTGTCCAAAGGCCGACTCTCCCCCTCCTCACTGACAACCAGTGGGCAAGAGCTTTTATAGACGGAGGGAGGGGGCTACATGCAGAAACAGCAAGGTCAGGTCTGACAGTCACCTTGAAATTGGTCATCAGTGGTCTGATCAGTGTCATCTTGATTGTTCTAAGTACACTTAAGTCTTCAGTTCCAGGGTCAGTTTGTTCCCATTTCCTTGGGGCCAATTCTCAGAATTGTGGCACCTTATGTCATGGCTAGAGTCTGGCCATCATGTAGTTAACTTCTTCCACCTGATGGGGGGTTTCAGTACCTACAAGACAGATCAAAAGATATGGCTCAACACATTATCTATTGCCCTTGAGAAGGAACTAAAAGTCCTTGACTTTGTTTACTGAGTAAACTATTGTTTTGTCCTGTTCGTTTTCCTTTGCTTTTGTATTTTTTCACTTCTCTGATTAAACTTATTCTTTGCCTAAAGTTTTTTCACAGACAAAAGGCAGGCGGAGGATGTGGTAGGGGGGGATGGACCATAAGGTTCTGCTCCATTTCATTACCACATAGGCCCCACAGTGCTCCCACTTGTTTCATCTGACCCCAAACACTATGAATGACTCACTATAATACTTCATTTAGTCTTTCAAGATATTTTTTTCTTACTGACACTCACTTGGATCTGGTTTCCTAATCAGTGTCCTGCTTTGAGACCCCAATACTTGTATTTCTTGCTTGTAAAATGAGGGTGAAGAGAAAACCTATTTTCTAGTGTTATTGTAAACATAAAATGATATGATATACATAGAAATGCTTTGTAAGCTATTCTTTCTATATGAATTTGAGGCCTTCCATGACCTGGTCCCATATGAGTTTTCCAGCCCTGTATTCCACTAGAGCCCCTTGTTCTGGCCAAGTTAGATTACTCATACATCTCTGAACTAAGTTTGCAATTTTTGTTAGATCGATAACCCTATCAGAGATTGAAAAACAGCTGAGAATTATCTTAAACAAACAAGACCTCAGGGTCAGATCATTTTACCTATGAATTCTTTTCAATTCTTAAGTAACAAAAAATCTCATGCTATATGAACAGTTGACATCATAAAGAAAACCTTTTAAAAGACTCCAATTTATTTAATGAAGCTAGCAAAACCAGAGAACAAAAATACGTCAAAATCTTCTTAAAATAAAAACAAACACATAAATTGGGTTAATTTCACTTTTTACATTACTGCAACAATAACAAAAATACTAATAAATAAAACTCAATATTCATTTAAACCATGTTTCTCAAAAGTTGGTTTGTGCATCACGTGTTAGAATCATGGCGTGGAGGGGTTACTTCTAAAAATTCAAATTCTCAGCCTCACCCTACTGATTATGACCTACTGAATCAGGATCTCCAGGGGTGTCCATAGAATCTGCATTTTAGCATTTGTCCCAGGAGATTTTTATGCAAACTAAAGTAAAAAATACTACATTGACATAATCTGTCACAACCATGTAACATTTCTATCAATCAGAAAGGCGAGAACTGATTAACATCGACACTTAGTGATGTGAAGATTTATTTCAATAACCTCAAAAGAAAAAATCCACAGAATAGATGCTAAAAAGTTAGTCAGTAAAATTCATTACCTATTCCTGTTTAAAAAAGAAAGCGTAAAACCAAGAACAGAAGAATGGATATCCTCAAGATGATAGAGAATAACCACTTTAAAGCAGCGTTTTTAAACAGAAAAAAGAAACCAACATAAAAACATTAGTGGGCTTTTTTAAACAAAAAACGTTAGCAGCGTTATTATTAATGAACTAAATAAGGGTACCAGAAATCTCCTGTATCACTTCACATAGTTCTAAAGTTCTGGTGTAGACATTAAGACATCAGAGATAAAAAGAAGCTTCATTGTTGGAAAGAGGGAAACCCAATTATAATTATTTTCAGAAACCATTATTCCATCCACTGAAAATCCAAGAATACATACTGAAAAATATAAAGTGAGAATGTAGTGTAGCTTTGGACCACCAAAAATAAAAGAAGTCTATGTACCAAAAATAACCAGTTAGAATATTCATTGATTTATTTAATGAACAGTAACAGAATACCAAGAAAATCACCGAACAATTGAAGAGTCATTGAAGAATATATTGAATATAAAATTTATAGAAACAATAAAGGAAACAACAAGCTTTAAAAGAGAATGAAATAGATAAATCCCAGGGAAATCTATAGAAGGAGAAATAAAAATGATGACCAAGAGCCTGTGCTGAGGAGCACAGAGACGTCAGCTCACATCTTGCCTGGTGACCTTGAAATGATACTTAACCTTCCTCAATCAAAGGTCCCCCTGGCTCAGCAAATTCCCACCTACACAGCAAATGCTCTTATATTGTTTCAACCTGTCCTCTATCTGAGAACATTTGGGTTGTTTATGATGTTTTTGACAAATAAAGCTTTTAAATTTTTAATTAGTTGGATCTCAAATCTTTTTTATGTGTTTGCCTCTTGGCATTACTTTCCTTCACCCTCCTTGGAATCTTCTTTTTTTGGTTCCCTTCCTAGGTTATTTTGTCTGGGATGAGAAATCTTTATTTGTCTGTTCACTTTTCTCAAGAGAGGCTTTTCACCATCTCCTCTTCTAGTAAAGATATGTTTGCATTTTGTCAAATTAAAAGTCATATTTTTTTTAATTGTGATAACCTATGGAGGGAGGGTTTAGGCTGAATCAGAAACTAAATGACAAATAACTCCTGTTTTTAAAGTATTTATCAAACTCAAAGTATCTCTCTCTCTTTCTCACACACACACACACACACACACACATATTTACCCATAGGTTTATTTTCCTGAGCTTTTTTTTTCTCATCTATTTATGCTGCATAGACTATGAATTTTATAAGATAACTCAAATCATTTTCAGAACAAGACAAAATAAAAATAAATAACAATAGCAGAATATTCTGCCTGGAGAGAAGTGAGAAGCAGCTCTAGCTGTTATTATCAAGGGAATAACCTTGTAAAGTTTCATTACCACATAACTGTTTATCAAGAGATACAGATGAGCTCACTGGGAAGGTACTTCATCCAAATCGTGATGGGGCTGGTACTGCTGATGCTGCCTGCCCTGGTCCTTTCCATGCCTTTTTCCCGACCCTGCTATTATCTTTCAATCTTCTGAAGATTGACACGGGTCTGCATCAAGTTGCTTGCATGGAAGTCCTTTTTGAGACTAACTTTTATAGTCTTTTTAATATTCATTTTCTTCCCTTTTCTTATGCAAAGCTCTCCTTTATTCACAATTATCTAATTCTGCATCCTACTTGTTGACTTTTTGATAGAAGAGTATTAATTCCTGTCTGATGCTATGATCACTGGTATCATCCTTAGCTACTCCTTCTGTGGTCCTTGTTGTAGTCGGACATCACATGGGGGAAAGCTGGATCACCAGCTGCCCCATTGGGGCAGTTATACAGACATGTAAGCAAATTGGAAATAGACATTGGAAGTGGGTCTTGTTAGTTTCAGCGTGCATCTTGTTACCGGAAAGGTCTTGTTATACAGCCCCTGAGCCTGACGTACTGGGAAGGCGTATGTGACAGCATTTGGAAGGAAGGAACATTCAGAGCTTTTGGCCTGCTCACACCTGCTCAGACTGGCCGTGACAGCCACTGTGTCTCCATGGAGCTGAGGGAGGCGAGGAGAACTCTGAAAAGAACCGTGGTCTGTTCTCTCAAACTAAGCTGAATATGACTCTGAGATCTAAGTAAACTGCAAGTGTATGGTGCTTGGACGCTTGCATGCAATACAGTGAACCAGAGAATAGTTTGTGACACTGGCCAGTTCCTTTTTCTGTCCCCACAGCACAAGATTCTCCCAATGTCCCACTTGTCTGTCTAGGTGGGAAGCAGTCCGCTCCGGTTTCAAGTTCTAGCCCTGACACTTACTAGCTCTGTGGCCTTAGGCAAGTCACTTAACCTCTCTGGGCTGGTTTCCTCCCTCCTGGGATTTTGTGAGACTTAGAACTGAGAGCACAGGTACAGAGCCTAGTACAGGGTCTGGCACATGAGCACGTAACACCTACGGGCTAACGTATTCATCACCAGCAGCAGCATCTCTCCCTATAATCTGCCCCTCCCGACTCAGATAGCGAGATGCCTCTGGTGAAAGTTCTTCCCTCAGTGCCTCCCAGGAGCCCGTCCATCTCCTCTGAGACTCTCCATGGTCACTGAGCCCTTATGTTTCACGTCTCTTTCACATCCCTCTCTCCCTGACCCTCCCTTTCAGGCTTATAAACTTGTACTAGATTTTTCATCCTCAAACTAATATACAAAACAACAAAAATACTTCCTTGGCGCTTTCTCTGGTCACTGTCACCTTTCTCCCACCCTCCACAGCCAAGCCACTAAAAACAGGCAAATAGGCTTCACAGACTCCATGTTCTTAACTTTTATGTCCCTTCGATTGAGTCCGGCTTCCACTGCCACCGCGCCACCGAAATTGTCCTTTGCAAGGTCACTACTAACTGACAACTTACCAAATTCATATTTTTCAGTCCTTGTTTGACCCAACTTCTCTGTAGCCCTTGCACCACCCTTCTCCAAAACCATCTCTTCCTCTACTGTCTCTTCGGTCTGGTTTTCCTCCTCTCTCTCTGATGCTTTTGTTTTGACAGTTATTAGGTAACTCCTTTTCTCCACAGCCCTTAAATGTTAGGCTGCTCTAGCCCTTAGCTCTCATCTTTCCTGACTTTTCACACCCTCCGGGCAATGTCACCTACATCATCAAACCATGCCCCACCCCTGCCCTCTCTGAACTGGAAATGGCCTCAGATTTCATCCAGGTGTCTTTTCTCAACAGCAAAGCAATGTTTGCCGCTGTCCAATAAACATTTGCATGTGGATACCGCTGCTACCTCAACATCCCCTTGTCATCCTTCTTGAATGTGCTTCTCTTCAGGTCTCTCTTGCTGAACGATACACTGTCACTTACCACGAGCTCCACTCGAATTTAAACCCTTACTGTGGAGTCCTCAGATCTCAGCTCCAACATTGTTTCCTCAATGAAGCTTTCTCTGAACTCTAGCTTAGCTCATCGTCCTTACAGTCTCACTTTTTTTTAAAAAAAAAAGGGGGGGGGGAATAGTTTTCCTTCTTTTCAATAGCAGTTTACATTGAAAAGCGTGATTATTTAACTAACAAAAATCTTTCCAAACAGAGTTATAAAACTGAGGGCAAAATCCTGTCTTTTTTCACTAAACATTATAGTCTAATCCCTTAATATGGTGTCTGGAATAAAGTATCTGCTCAGATATATAAAGGAGAAATGATTCAACCAGCGTCTAAGAATCTTCCCGGACTCATGTGTTACACTGACTCTTGATATCCGCTTAGCTACCCAGTCCTACTGATTTTATTCCCTAAATATTACTCAAAGTCTGTCTTATCTTTCCTAGTTCCTTTTCAAATGCTTTTACTTAATGTTTAAATTACTTTTCATCAACTTGGCAGCAGCCTCTTTATTATATAAGTGTTGTATTTAATTAAACAGATTCTGCATCCAGGCTGCCTGGGTTTATATCCTGGTTCTGCTATTTTCAAGCTATGTGACCTGCAAGTTACTTCACTTTTCAGTGCCTTCATTTCCTCATCTATGAAACGGAATCAATAATAAAATTACCTCACATGGTTCTTGTGAGCATTAAATATTATATTATAAGTGATTCAAAGAGTCCCTAACCCATGGTAAACAATAAATTCCAGCTCTTATTTTTATTACTATTTCTTCTCTTGGTGCTGGCATTTCCACAGTAACCTCAACAAGTTACTAGAAACTCTAAAATGCAAATTCCAGAACATGTCAATACCTGACCATCCTTTAAAGGCTCCTCAGTAACTGAGGATGAGTTTATGTGTAGAAAGCTACATGAAATCTAATACCTAGATGATTTTGCTCAAAATATTACCTCTATCTGGCATTATTATCTCATTTCAGTCCATCTGGTGAAGTCCTACTTAAGTTTTAAAATTAGTTCAGGCATCTCCTCCTCCAAGAAGCCTGCTTCTTCTGTCCTACAAAACATTTGGTATCTTTCTCCCCACTCAAATGGCGCCATGGTCCTTCTTCCATACGACACTAAACACGATTGTTCTGTAATGATCTGCTGACTTGGATACACCTTTTACTATCTGTGAATTTCCTTGAGGTCAGGAATTGTGTATATTCAGATGTGTGCGTACAGATTTTGAATATGCCTGTCACAGAAACAGGGCTCAATAAATATCTGCTAATTGAATGAATAACTATTCACCATCAAAAAAAAAAAAAAACAAAGCACCACTTCTCTCCCTCTCACCGTATATTTCTATTTTGAATTTTCATTTACTCTGTCACTCCTTCCTGGTTCCTTAGTAAGTTCTTCCTATCTGCCCCACCCATCTCTTAGAAACAATGCAGCCTCCAGCCTTCCATTCTTCCACAGGGGCCTCCCTGAATCTGTTCACCTCCTTGGTCAAGAGACTAGTTGTGGATAACAAGAATGTGTCTTTTGATTATCTCCAGGTGAGTGCTCAGTATTGGAGTCTGAGAAGACAAGAAGCAACTTGAAAGCTCTGATCCCTCATATCAAATATCTTCATAAAACTTGATCCAGCTACATAGGCACGTGTGTCCCTCACATAGCATATTCAATTCTCATAAAATTTCCTCCAATTAAAATCAGAGTGGGGTGTGCTATTGCTTGTCTTTTGAGTAATTATGACTTTTTACATTTATAACAAATTTATAACATTTAATTACATTTTATAACAAATTTACAACATTTTGAAATGTCTTAACTGTGTCAACATCCTCTCTGTAAGAGCATTGTCATCAAATCAGATAAATAGCACAAAAGCTAAGGTGAGAAAACTTTAACTCTCTGCTTTACAACTCCCATCAGTTTTTTTTACCAGCACTATTTTAAAGGTTAGTCTGTACCAAGGGGTGTAGTTTCCAAGTTTGACAGTCTTGCGCATTGCATTGTTGCTAAAAATTTACAATGGAAAATACTGTTCTTGCAACAATAACAATATAAATATACCCAGAGTTGAGAAGACATTAAGCGTATGATAAGAGAAACAAATGGGTGGAAGAATAGGTAGTCGGTCACATAGGATGCTTGTTCTGATTCAAAAAGATCATCACAAGTTTCTCCTTGGCCGCTCCAAGGAGAATAATCTTCATGCTTAGTAAGAGATATTAGTGAAAACGAGGGAGATATTAAATTATACTATATTTATATTTTTATTTCTTTTATTTGGGGCTACTTATTTCACTGATGTTTACCCATCTAAATAGAGGCCTGCTATAAAAAATAATTTAATAGAAAGCAATATTCTGATTTAACCAGTAGGCTAAAACACAAACCTTCCATTTTATCATGTTGACAATAGCCAATATAACAAAAACACCATCTTCCCTGTCTAGTTGAGAGCTAACCCCAGTAAATACAAAGTAATAACAAGGAAATAAGAGGCCCCTTGAGTGCAAACTTAGAAACCTAACCTATAAAGTGATAACACTCAACATCATTTATGTCCCTGACTTTCATCAATTTCCCTGCTTTTTCTCTTTCTTGCCTGTTTTTCCAACAGTGCTTTGCAGATTGAAGCCGAACATTAATGATTTCATTTGTCAGCCCCTCTGGTTGCCAATCCTTTTGATCCATTTTCTTCTCTTCTGAGTTCTCTGTGTATTATTTTCATCTTTTTGTACTTTTGTATTTTATTGATGTGCTGCTTTAGAATTTCCACTAAGTGTTGCTTTTTATTTTATTCACTTAGTGTCTTTCTCCAGGAATTGGAGCTTCTACATTTTAGGGTATTTATAAAGTTTTTAGGGTTCTCACTTGCATACAATCCACAAACAGGATCCCCTTTAAAGAAATCTGGTGAAATAATAAATATGTGGTCTAGGGACTGAGGGAGACAGGGATTTGAATCCTTCCTCCATCTTTTACCGTCATGAGGGCAATAGGTACGTAACCACCCCAAGCTTCAATTCCCTTATCATTCAAATATAGGTAATACCTACTTTGTGGTTTTCTTTTGAGGATTAAAATTCCAGAACGTCTACTAGCCAGCACAGAACAAATGGCAACTACTGTTATTCTTATCCTTATGTCTACTATTTTATTGCAGTTGTGATGACAAGATTCTATGTGGATTTAAATGTCAGAGGTAAAACTTTAGGGCTTCTAGAGGAAAACAAAGAAGAAGAATTTTAGGACTGGGAGGAGGAAAAGACACAGAAGAGCTAACTTAAAGGAAGACACTGATGTCTTAGGCTTTATTAAAATGAAAACCTTCCATTCATAAAAAGTTAGGAAACTGAAAAAGTAGGGCTCACACCCATAGCATATTAGAAACTTTTAACACCATTTCAGAAAAAGACAAGCTAATAGCAAAACTGACAAAAGACTTCACAAAAGAGGGTATCCAAATAATCGGTAAGCATATAACAAAGTGGCCAACCTCATTAGTCACTAGAGAAATGCAAATTAAAGACACAATGGGATGCCACTACACAACCAGCAGAATGACTCAAACTGAAAGATTGACAGAAACAAATGTGAAGGATGAGGATAATGAACACTGCTGATAGGACTGTAAATGAGTCCAATCACTTTGGGAAACTGGCATATCTATCAAAATGGAACACACATCTCCAGTGATCCAGCAGTTACTCTCCTACATGGGCACTTGGGTAAAACCAAGTGTGGTATATTCATGCAGTGGAATGCTGTTCAGAAATAAAATTAATGGATCACTGCTACACACCACGACATGAGCTTGGATATAGGAATGAATATTTTATTAAGAAAAAGAAGCCAGGGGTGGGATAGGGAGGGTGGGAGGGAGGGAGATGCAAGAGGGAAGAGATATGGGAGCATATGTATATGTATAACTGATTCACTTTGTTATAAAGCAGAAACTAACACACCATTGTAAAGCAATTATACTCCAATAAAGATGTTAAAAAAAAAAAGAAAAAGGAGCCAGATGTAAAAGAATACAAACTGTATGATTCCTTTTATTAAAAGCTCAAAAATAGGCAAAGCTAAGCTATGCTATTTATTTATTTTTATTTTTTGGCTGTGCTGCCTGGCTTGCAGGATCTTATTTCCCTGACTAGGGATCGAACTTGGGCCCACGGCAGTGAAAGCACCGAGTCCTAAGTACTTGCCCACAAGGGAATTCCCTAAGCTATGGTATTTAAAGTCAAGGTGGTGATTGTCTTTGGGTAGGAGGGAATGGTGACTTGAGAGGCCAATGAGGGGGGCTTTTGGGAGACTGAGAATGTTCTATTGCTTGCTTGGGTCATGGTTACATAGTTATGTTTACTTTGTGATAGTTCTAATGAATATTCAGGAGGTGTGCATTTTTCTTTAACTTTGCTTTATTTCAATAAATAAGTTTAACACACACACACACACACAAAGTTCATTGCCTTATTTAAGAAAAACTTTGTTTCTTCAGTGATTTTTTTTTTGTCCAGTGGGTTGATTCATCAAGATTTCTTCCCAGAGATACATTGTGTTTTGAGAGGAATAAAAGCAAATGCAGTTTTGGAGCTGAAAATTGAAGTAATCTCAATCACTTTATTTTAAAAATCAACACTTCATTTGTTGGTTTTATGAAATTCCTCAAGTCTTTGAAGAAAGGAATAGACACCTAGATGGCAAAGCCACAGCCATGGGCAAGATGTGAAATTTTATCAAGTAATCATCTTTACGAGCAGCATCTTATTTTTTAAAAACATCAGTAAACACTTTGATACATTTTGTGGACATTGAATCAGCAGCACTGAGTCTCTTAATGATGTTTTTAACTGACTTGTGTTTTAGTGTTATAAAGTCTGGTTAATTAAGGGATTGTATAAGGAACACATAAGAAAAACCATTTTAAAACCTCTACTTAGTGTGCTGCAGTCTGTTGTTGAAAATATCGCTCATTAATTTGCTCAAGACACTTCTGTGATGGAAATTTATTTTAAAGTTTAGTGCCAGGAAGTAATTTGTTCCCCTTAAAAAGCTAATCTCTTTTTTTCAATGGAAATCAGGTGAATTACTAAATTTCCCTTTCCTTTGATCTTCAGATAAGTAGAACCAGAGGGACTTACCTCCTTTGCATTCTGCTTTCTCTGGACTGTTTACTACTTTTTATTCTGATTTGTATTTTTCTGTTCCTGATTTTATTTTTATTTTATTGTTTATATTTTGTGTAAGTTGCATCATAGATGGAAACGAGAGGACAAAAAACATTTTTCTTACGAATATATAAACAGTCCCGTTATTCACTTTTGGTGCAAAAGAGGAAAAAAAATGTTTTTAATAGAAAACTCTCTGTAAAGAATACCCACATACAAGACAATAATACAGTAAATATCAAATAAATGAAACAGACTATAAAAGCTGTCAGTTCAGAAAATGAAATCCTCACAAGCACACTGAATTTGGTAAAGAAGAGGAGAAATTTGACCTGGGATCTCAAGGGCTTCTACGAAACAGATAAACAAGAAAGATTTAATACGACTGAATTGATTGATAACATTTGCAAGAGACACTTGTACTTTAAACTTTGTCACTAATTATTGAATGAAAGATATGACATATTTTTCCATGTTAGCAAAACGTATGATGAACAATAAACATTTAGGAAACAGCTTAGCAATAGTAAAATTTAAATAAATGTTAGCTACTAATAAAACTGTGAAAATCATAACTATTAGTATTAATCAGTAATCCAACGGGAGAAATATTTTTCGTTAGGATAATGAAAGCAACTAAAATCTCTCTGAATGGACAATTGCCTGTTTCACCGATGGGTAAACACAGGCTGAAAATATGTTTTGTCTCTGTCTTTCCAAACTGCAGTAAATCAGAGTATGTAGCTGGAATATTGGTCAAGACAATGGAGCTAATGGAGAAAGAAAAACAATAGAACTGCCTTGAATCAAATCTGTGCCTCTTATAATCTAGTGATCTTGAATAAGGAAATCATCTAAAAGGAAACCATCAATTTCTATCTATAGGGTTTGTAGGGTAATTACATATGATCATATGGATGAAAGGTTTTTTGCATATATTAAAGGTGCCAGTGAGAGGATGTGAATGTATCATAGAAGCCAAACAGAGTTTTATAAATGACAAGACCAGAGAAATATAACTGCTGCACATGCGGGGAGGCTACTAAACTGTCCCAGGTGAGGCAAAACCTTTTCTGCCGAGTTTAATGATCCAAAACTTGAGGGCAATGTTCATGCTGCTTGAACTTTGATAATTTCTTACTTGATTTTCAGTCTTTTTTGACCCATTAATGGCCTTTGTCACCCACCTTCAGTTTTGCCTCTCAGATTATGGACTTTACCTGCCAACTGCTTATGGAAAGCTAACATAAGCCCTTTGGGTTTTATTCATTCAACAAATACTTCCCGAGTACCTAGTATATGTCCTGCAGTTTTCTGGGTATATAGCCAAGGACAAAACAAAATCCTTTGCATATAGAGTGCACATGCCAAGGAGCAGAATTTAATAATAAAAATATTTCACACAACACCAAGGCTGATTGCAATTATGAAGCAATTTAAGAGATGTGAAAAAATAGCACAATAATATCTAAGCACAATTAGATTTGAAACAGTGGATTCATTACAGTTGGATGTGGAGGAATGATTAAAGCCTATTTCAGTAGATGTGAAAATAAAATGCCATCATAATAAAGCCAGGTAGACTGTGTATTCCAAAGGTGACTGCGTCAATTTATATTTTATCCCTAATATACTTCTATTCGTGACATTGATTCTTAAATCTCAATGGACCTGTGTAACTGTCTTAATCAACAGAATGGGATGGAAAGGTTGCTGTGAGACTTCTGATAATAATAGGGGACAAAAGATGGGTCACAAAGCAACCCCTGTCCCCAGTGGAGAGTCATTCCATGGCCCATTCTCCCCACATACAAACAAATGAGTTGAAGAACCATGATTCAGTCACTCCAGTTCAGGATTTGTTGTTAAATTTGATTTGCCCTTGGCAAATGGATTCTTACAGTGAAAGGAGGGTCAAAATTCGTTTGCATTCACGTGGGATAAACAACAGCACACATTCATGGTCATGCCTCACAGATCTTTGTCTCTATTGCTGTTTGTCACAGTATAATTATGGCCTGGATTATCTGACACTTTCCAAGCAATATCACATTTGTCCACTATACTGATGACATCAAGTATAGCAAGTCCAATGAGAAAGAGGTGGCAAGTACTCTGGATTCATTAAAGAGATGCATGTGCTTCACAGTTTGGGGAAAAAAACCCTACAAAGATCAAGGTGCTTCTTGCATCAATAGAATTGTTGGGGATCTAGTTGTCTGAGGCACTCTTAGGACATGCCCTAGAACTACAAGTTATTGCACCTTACACCTCTTATCGCTAGGAAAGAAGCACAATGTTTAGAGGCTTCTTTGTTTTGGAGCAAAGATATCCCATATTGGCAACTACTGGTTCAACACTTGTGTCAGGTGACACTGAAGGTTGTTGTATATGAGTGGAGCTAGAGAAAGAAAGGGCTTGGTAACAGGACCAGTCTGTAATAGGTTCAACTCTGCCAGCTGGGCCATTTAACCCAGTAGATCTGAGGATACTTGAGGTATCTGTGGTAGAGGAAGATGACATATAGAGCTTCAGGCAAGCTCCAGTAGCAGAATTATAGCACAGACCCTACGGAATCACATCAGAGAAACTGTGAACCATTAAAAAGAGTTCCTAGAGGAAGAACTTCCATAATAATGGTTTCAGAAAATCTGCTCATCCATAAAGCCACAAGATCACTAGCAAAATTTTTTCAAAATCGGCTTTTGCAGAGCTTGGAAATTAACCAGAAGCTTGCAAAACTCCAGGAGTATTTATTCAAGAAAAATGACAGAATCTTGGTAACAGCAACAACAAATATCAGCTATGTGATATTTTAACTGGCCTATTCCCCATTCCAGTATCCCCAACACCACAGTAGCCTGGAAAATCAACAGCTTCAGAAGCACAATACTGTGAAAACCAGGCGCTCAGCAGCCGTTAGAGGGGACAAAATAGATTTGCAATCCCCCCCCCCCCCCAAAATACTCTATTTTCCGAAAATTGTCACTATTTGATCTGTCTGGAAGATTCCTAGAAAAGCCGTATTCTCAGAGCTTGGCTTTATTTGACTTGATTCAGAGCTCAGGAGCAGCCCTATACCTGAGGCATTTGTCAAAAACAATCAGTGGCAATTGTTTAACATCATATCTGCCTGAGGCAGTAATACCAGTTGGGACTAACAAGAGACTGCCTAAATAATTCGAAAGGAAAAGCTGATGACTGAGGTGCCTTTAGAGGGCTTTGAAAAGCTCTAGCATATTCCTGGGGATCTAAAAGACCATACACAGGTTCAAGGCTCTGCACCTGGCCAGGAAGTACTTAAGAAGACCATATTCTCTCACCTCTGGCAGACTTTGAGGCTCTTCACAAGCAGGTAATAAAGGCTAAGGCTTAATTGTAAACTGTCTGCTGTAGCATTGAAGCCATACCACCAAATTCAAAAGCCTTCAGCAAAGACTGGGGAACTTACTGGTTCAAGGCATTTAAGAAAATTTCTATCCAATCATTAGCTGACTACTCAGTTTACTAAGCTAACTAGATTGAGACTTCAGTGGCCACACATAATAAAGAATGCACACTTGTCAGTTTATCCAAGGAAAGTAACTAAAGAAATAAAAGTAACAACAAACCATGGGGAGATGAGTAATCTGGCTTCCAGAGCCATCACATTTTTTTTTCTTGGCTGCATTGTGCAGCATACGGAACTTCCCTGACCAGGGATCAAACCCATGCCCCCTGCAGTGGAAGCACAGAGTCTAAACCACTGGACCACCAGGGAAATCCTGTCACATTATATTATTTAAAATGTAGTTTTCAATAAAAAAGTATGAATCATGTAAAGAAATGAGAAATTTGGTCCCTATACAGGGAAAAAAGCAATTAATAGACACTGGCATGGAGGAAGTACAGATGTTGGCCTTAGTAGACAAAGACTTTAAACAGCTGTTATAAATATCCTTAAAGAACTAAATGAAACCATGACTGAACATTAAAGGGGAAGTACAAGAACATTATTGGACCAAATACAGAATATCAATGAAGATATAATAATTATTTTTTTAAAAAACAGAAATTTTGTAGTCGAAAAATAAAATAACTGAAATTATTTGACCTGAGGGGTTAAATAGCAGATTTGAACTGGCAGAAGTGAATCAGTGAACTTAAAGATAGGTCAATTGAGATTAGCCAATCTGAGGAACAGAAAGTAAAAGAACAGAGCCTCAGTAGTGTGTGAGATATCACCACGTAAGTCAATGTACAAATAAATCGAAGACTGCAATAATCTGAATGTGTCCTCTCAAAATTCTGTTGAAATCCTAATACCCAATGTGATGTTATTATGAAATGGGGCTTTTGGAAAGTGCTTATGTCATAAAGGTGGAGCCCTCATGAACGGAATTAGTGTTATTATAAAAGAGACCCTACATAGATCCCTTGCCCCTTCCACCCTTGAGGACACAGTGAAAAAGTGCCATCTATGAACCAGGAGCCATGCACTGTGGCTGGTGCCATGATCTTGGACTCCCCAGCCTCCAGAACTGTGAGAAATAAAATGCTCTTATTTATAAGGAACCCAATCTAGATATTTTGTTAGAGAAGCCCAACAGACTAAGACAAAGACCCAGAAAGAGAATAGAGAAAGGAAGGAGCAAGAAGAATATTTGAATAAATAATGACCAAAAACTTCTCAAATTTGATGAAAAATATTAATCTAAACATGAAGTTCAAGCAAATCCAAGTAAAATAGGCTCAAAAAGATTCATATCTGGAAGTATTATCAAACTGTTAAAAGACAAAGACAGAGATCTTGAAAGCAGCAAAAGAAAAGTGACTCATCACAGAGAGCTACAATAAGATCAACAGGTGACTTTTTATCAAAAACTATGGATGCCAGAAGGCAATGGGATGTCATATTTAAAGTGCTGAAAGAGATGGACGACCAAAAATTCTATGTCAAGCAAAACTGTTCTTCAAGAATGTAGAAGAAATGAAGACACAGCCAGAGAAAAACTGAGAATTTGTTGATAGCAGATCTACACCACAAGAAATGCTAGAGTCCTTCAGACTGAAATGAAAAGGCATTAAATAGTTACTCACATCCATTTGAAGAAATAAAGAACACCGAAAAAGGTTATTGACATAGGTAACTATAAAAGATGGTATGAGTGTTTTTGTTCATAATGCCTTCCTCTTCCTATCTGACTTAAAAGACAACTCCATAAAGCAAAAATTATAAACCTGTTGATGAACTTAAAACATTAAAAGATGTAATTTTTACGACAATAATAGATGAAGGAGGGAAAAGGAACAGAGAGACATTGGCTAAAAGTTTTTGTATGCTATTGAAATTAAGTTGGTATTAATTCAAAATACATTATTTTAAGATGTTAATATTAATTGTAATCTTCAGGGCCACAAGAAAATAACTCAAAAATATATTAAAAGAAAACATAAGGGAATTAAAATGGTACAGAAATGGAGAAATAGAGTAACATAGTGACATGAGACATAGAAAACAAATAGCAAAATAACAGATGTAAATCCCACTTTATCAGGTATTACATTAAACATAAGTAGACAAACACTTCAATCAAAAGGCAGAAATTGGCAGAATGGATTTTAAAAAATGATCCAACTGTATACTGTCTACAAGACATACTTCAGATTCAAAGACATAAATAGATTGAAGGTAAAGGGTGCAAAAGGTATACCATGCAAGCAGAAACCAAAAGAAAACTGTAGTGGCTATATTAACATAAGAAAAAATAGACTTGAAGATAAAAATTGTTACTAGAAACAAAGAAGAATGTTTTATAATGATAAAAGTGTCAATCATTCAAGCAGGCATAACAATTAAAAACATATATGCACCAAACAAGAAAAGTTCTAAAATACATAAAGCAAAAACAGAAGTGAAGGAAGAAAAAAACAAATCAATATTAACAGTTAAGAGACTTCAATACCCTACTTTCAATAACAGAAAAATCAACTAGGCAGAAGATAAATAAATACAAGACTTAACACTATAAACCAATTATACTTAACAGACATCTATAGAACACTCCACCCAACAACAGCAGAGTACACATTGTATATCATACAATAAAATATTGTTTGTACATAAAAAGGAATGAAGTACTAATACACACTACAGAATGGATAAACCTTGAAAAGTTTACACTTAGTGAAAGAAGGCAGACACATAGGCCACATATTATGTGGTTCCATTTATATGAAATTTCTAGAATAAGCAAATCCATGGAGACAAGAAAGAAAATTAGTGATTGTCTAGACCTAGGGGAATTGGAGGGAATGAGAGGTGACTGCTGATGGGTATAAGGTTCTATTTGGTGATGTTGAAAATATTCTAAAATCAGATAGTTGTGACGGTTGTCCAACTCTGTGAATGAACTAAAAAAACACTGAATTATACACTTCAAAAGGGTGGTTAGAGTTTGTGAGTTATAAAAACCAGCTCCTAAAATGCTACTAGGCCATGATAAAAACTAAGCTTCTGACCACCGGATAGCAGAGGACCATGTGGCTGGAAGTTACCATTATGACCCATCGAGTAAAAGGTCAGGTGAGCCCAGCAGCAATCCATTGGACTCTGTATGGGCCCTCCAGCATATGCTTCCTCTCACTCAGACAATTCTAGCTACTGCCACAGTTGAATAGCTGACTTGTCAGCAGTACAGAATAAGGCTGAACCCCAGAATCGTACCATCCCTCAAGGAGACCACTGAGCCTCTTGGTGGCAAGTTGAGGAATGTTTTGAACTCAAGTGTTTCACGGGAACGTCTCCTGGTACTTCCATATATGTTTTTAACCAAACGGGCTTATGCAGAAATCATAATCTGATAGAGCACGCTAAACAGAGCCTATACCCCTCAGGAATGAAAGTCTGTGTCAACCCACCAGACAAGCTACCTGGACCAGCACATGTGCACATTGAAGAGAGGAGAATCTAGACTGGATAGAGAAGCAATGAAATGATGCATGTCACTGACAGCAGGGTTTCTCAACCTCCGTACTGTTAACACTTTGTGATGGATAATTCTCTGCTATGGGGCTGTCCCGTGCATTGTAGGTTTATGCCAGTAGCAACCTCCAGCTATAGCAACCAAAAATGTCTCCAGACATTGCCAAATATCCCTGAGTCGGGGTGGGGGGGAGGGGGGGATCTTGTCATTGAGAACCAATGACTTACAGCCTAAGGAACAATGGCAGCTGCAGGGGTTCTATTTTGTCCTGCAAACCCTCCCCTTTTATAAGTTTCACCAGAAAATATGACCCACCAGAACCCTAGAGAAGCTGTGCCTGGATAGATGAACTTGGGGCGAGAAGCAAGCCGATCTAAGCAATGTCAGGGGTAAGCTGTAGTGGGTGCTGTGGGTGTACCAACCAGATCCCCTTTACCAACAGGTGCACCTCTCTTCCATTGCTGCTAGTGCTGTGATAACTCAAAGGTGCACCCTTCTCTGCAGAATCTCCCCCTGCCAAATGGGAGTTTGGGTGCCGCAGAGGCTTCACCTCTACACCCCTCTGAGTGGGACTGACATGCATTTTGAGCTTCAGAGCTTCCCGGGGATATCAGACTGAAGTCAGTCCCCAGCTGAGATCTCTTTCCCCTCCTGATTTTCTCACTCTTCTGCTGAGAGCATTCAACCAATAAACCTCTTGACCAAGAATTTCCAACTCAGGCTCTGCTTCTTAGGACAAAAAAAATCATTTATTTAATGCCTGTCATGTGCCAGCATTTAACTTAGATTTTTTTCATTCTTAACGTCATTTAATCTTCAAGATAAGAGCTAAACATCATTAATCCTATTATACAAATGAGGAAAGCTCCAGGGAGTATGAGTTGTTCAAAGTTACACCCTAAGAATGACAGAGCCACCATCTGAATCCATTCGAATTCATGACTTCTAAGACTATGTTCTTAACCAATAACTAGTCTATCTTTGAGGTTAAAAGGTACTGAAGATATTTATGGTCTTCTCCTAGGTGGACTGCTCCTTTCCTTGCTGGAGGGATTCCAAGGTGTGTAAAAGACTATGAGCTTCCATTTTATGACTCACTTCACGCAAGGTTCGTGTTGGAGATATTCATTAAATGTTGAACACCCCATTCCTCAGTATTGGATGATCTGTCGTCAGGCAAGAGGGTGTTTCTGAATTCCTATAAGAGAGTTCATATACTCTCTGGTTCTCTACGGAGGAAAGGGACTTGGACATTCAGAATTAGCTTCTACAACCCCATAGCACAGGGAGATCAGCTCGGTGCTTTGTGACCACCTAGAGGGGTGGGATAGGCAGGGTGGGAGGGAGGGAGACCAAGAGGGAAGAGATGTGGGAACATATGTATATGTATAACTGATTCACTTTGTTATAAAGCAGAAACCAACACACCATTGTAAAGCAATCATACTCCAATAAAGATGTTAAAAAAAAAAAAAGAATTAGCTTCTATTTTGAGGAGTAGGGGGAGGATAATACGAGAAATTGCTTTCAAAGGCCACTTGCAATGGAAAATAAAAGTAAAAAAGCAACAGTAAATTGTGTCAATATATAACTTTATAATCTATTTTCTTTAATTATTTTAATAAGAACTTGAAAGTAAGACACATTGTACATAAATCCCCTGGCAGTTGAGTGAGAGCCAAAGGAATTATAAGCTTTAAAAAATAAGTTCTCTGGGAATTAGCTCTAGGCTATATAAGTGTTTTGGTGTTGGAGAATGTATTCCTTTCATCTAAAGAGAATTGTAATACACTTTTGCTTTAGTGAGAATTTGTGTTTAATCTATGCATTTAAAACAAAGAGAGACCACTAAACATTACCATGCTACCTTGGGTAGCTTTTGTTTTAATTGAAATCCCACCAAGAGATATAAAGTCTTTAGCTAGCAGGGTATTTTGTTGTGTTGGTGGTGGTGTTCTGTTTTGTTTTGTTTACCCTTTATGATTTGTTGAATATTTTTAGCATTATATGTAATAGAATTGGTAAGGTATTGTGGAAGAGAAAATAACAATCAAGGTCAACACAGAGATTCCCCATTTCTAAGGCCAATTTATTTTGAGGAAAGTATTTTTCAGCAGTAGTGATTTTACAGATTTTTCTAGATTTTTCCGGATTTTCTTACTAGAAAACTGATACTTTTTCTATGGACCACATCATGGACCTATGAAAGCAAACACTGATGCAGTACATATAATCACAGTGGTGGGGGGAAGAACTTTAGTTTACAAGGCGAATCTCTCCATGACTGCAGATTTCCCAACTTTCTTCCTCTTTCCCTCCCTCCTTCCTTCAGTCTTACTACATATACTCCTCAGGGTCACTGCTGTTGGATGCCACAGCTCCTGCTATTAATGTCTTCCATTCTCCACTGGTTACAAGACTTTCCAAACTCCCATCAATGAAAAATTTTTTTAAAAAATCAACAGAAAATGAGACATGAAGATATCAAAGTGTGACCTTTTTTCTATTCAAAAGTCCTGATAATTTGAATGGAAAGGCAGAGAATCAAGTCAGAACTGTAAATAATTTGGAACTTTCAGATGAACGCATTGCAATGCATAATTGCATATAGAAGATGGAGGAGAATAAAATGGGAAACGAAATATACAAAACTAGTTTAACTAGGAGAAGTTGTTCCAGGAAGAATAGATACCTAAACAAAGCCACCTGCCCCAACTTATTTCTCCTCATAATTCTTGAATTTTTTTTTTTTAACCAGCACCTCCTTCCTTCTCCCAATGCCTGAATCTGAAACAACATTAGTTAACTGACACCAACAAGTATCTAAAAAATGGTACAGATGAACCGGTTTACAAGGCAGAAATAGAGACAGAGATGTAGAGAACAAATGTATGGATACCAAGGGGGGAAAGCGGGGTCAGTGGGGAGTGGTGGGATGAATTGGGAGATTGGGATTGACATATATACACTAATATGTATAAAATAGATAACTAATAAGACCCTCCTGTATAAAAATAAAATAAAATTCAAAAAAAATGGTTTTTTTTTTTTTTTTTGTCTTTCTTGGTGTCTTGAATCATGGCTCTATAATTTGCTGGCTATGCTCTTGGAACAAGTTCTTTAAACAATCTAACTCCAGCATCCTCTGTAATAAATTTTATAAAGATGGGAGTGAAATAATAGAGCTAAAAGCCTAGCACAGTTCTAGACAAACTGTGGCGTTTTAGTAACCTTTCTCTGTCTACCTGAAGTGCATATTTGCTTTCAGTCATTCACACTTTATTGTGAATTAGTTTAATCAGAATGATTTCTTCTCTGATGTTTACTCTTATTGAAGAAATATGAGTTGTGGTAGAAGCACCTGAGGGAAAGCTTAATGTCCCTGCGAACAGCTAGAAGGTGCTGGATACTTGGAGGAGACAGACAGGGACTCTTGGAGGTGGGGAGTAAGGCAGAAAGGAGTTACAGAATGGAAAGGGGCAATTTCATCTACTTTTGACTTTTTTGAGGCTAGAAATGGAGAGGAATTGCATCCCTTCTAATCCTTCCCTGCTAAAAGCCCTCCTACACTCAGAATCTAATATTTGGGCATTTCATTAATATCACTCTTTAGTTACACTTGCATTTTATAAGTTTCTCTGAGCAACCTGATAAGGAGTCATCATCTTGGTGGAAAGAAACATTCCTCTTTACAAATACCTGTTTTCCTAATAAAGTTCAGATGCATAACCTGTTCATAATTGGAAGCTGACTGTCATTAACATAGCATGTGATTAAAATCCATAACTCCAGCGCTGACACCATTAAATGATAACTTCTTCATTTCACAGGTTTGTTTAGATTAATTGTATCGAGATTAGTTTTAATTTGGATTCTGTATGACTCATTCATGAACCATGGATATATTTGGTTACACTGAACAGCTCCCCTCCTGTTTTTGAAATTATTAACTCTACCTTCAGAATCTAAGTGAAAAAGCATCTCACGTGTCTTTCAAATGTAACCACCAAATAGTATAGAAAATTGAAACAAATTATTCTACCACTCCTCACCATTCTAAGGCCAAAACTGAATTAAAAATAGTAAGCAGGCCCCATGTCCTCATAACTACTCTAATTCTGAGGGTAACATTTCCTCCTGACATCGTGCCCCAAGATGCTGAGAATAGAGTTCAGTGTTTCTGCCCCACTGCCCATCTTCTCCATCACAATCCCGTGGGAAGCAGGCAGATTCTCATATGGTAGGACATTATATAAAATAATCAGTAGTTGACAACCCATTTTCAATCTTTAAATGTCTTCTTCAGAATTCCTACCCTTTATAAGGTTTTTACTTTGTTCCTTCTCTGTTGCTGTCAAGAATCTAATTTTATGAAGAATCCTTGACAGTATTCATGTAATGTTGCAAATTCATTCAGTGATGGTACAAATTTCATGGAACAGGTGCTAGCAAAACAAGCAAAGTGCCATTATTTATTGTCATTACATTTATAATATACACGGAGCGTAAGGAGGAAAAAATCATTGCACCAAGTCCGGCAGAAGATTGAGACTCGTTGAGGTTCTGCAGAGTAAGAGTGCAACATCGGGTCACGGTCACAATCAATTGAAACGTTCTCTCCCTTTGGGAACAACTGCACATGACATAAATTGAGCACTCTATTTCTTTTTTCAGCTATTAAATGAACTTGAAGAAACCTGGATTATTTAATTGTTTTGTTCCAGCACCAAGGACTATGGAAAATAAGAACACTGGAGGATGGGATAGCAATTCAGATTTTTTTTTAAGGTTTTAAAAATATGACTCCGTGGAATATACCAAACAGAAAATGATCTTGGTGGCGTGGATTTATTTTTTGTTGGCAACAAGATTTTATTTTAAACAGGGTACCTAGTGGCTTGGCATGCTGCCAATATTTGACGAAGTGGCCAACCAAATGGCATTGATGGGAGGAAACCTCCCTCAGACTAGGGAAAATAGATGTCAAAAAAAATAAGGCCTTTGAGTACAAAAGGGGAACATGAGCAGAAAACTAGAGGGTCCACAGGGGGGAAAAGGTACTGAAAAATATAGGTGTAAATCTTGCCTGAGCCCAAGGTAAACAGAATGCCCCAAAATCAGTTCAAAACTTTACAGCAGCATCAATAGGAAACAGTCTGAAGTGAAGGAGAATATGAACACTCAGATTCTTTTTTGTTACATCTTAGTTCTGCTTTGGCTACCAACAAAACAGCTCTATTTATTCATTCATTGTCAGTCTGTCAGTCAGTCAGTCATTGTCGATTTACATGTCGAACTTTGTGCTAGGCATCAAGAATGCAGTAGTAAACAAGAAAAAATACAACAGTGAAAGAAACAGAGACAGGAAGATGCAAGACTGGTTGTCAATGACACGCTGAGAATAGAGGATGCTGTGAGGTAGAAGAAAGCATGCAAACACTAAGTCTGGGGTGTCTGGAAAGTTTTCTCAAAGGCAAGTTAGTGAAGAATGGTCCAAGCGTCTAGAGACACGTGTGTAAAGGTACAAGAGATAGAAGGAAAGAGAAAGAGAGAGATGAAAGAGTGTGTTATGGCCAGAGCTTTGAGTTTGGTGAGAAAAAGAGGCAGAAGAAAAAGCAAGAGATAGAGCAGTACCAGAGTAGCTTGGAATTCTTTAATTGTAAGTCTCAAAAGCCAAATTCGAAAAAAATTTTAGCAAGAAAAAAGAGGGGTTTCCCTGGTGGCGCAGTGGTTGAGAGTCCGCCTGCCGATGCAGGGGACGCGGGTTCGTGCCCGGGTCCTGGAAGATCCCACATGCGCGGAGCGGCTGGGCCTGTGAGCCATGGCCGCTGAGCCTGCGCGTCCGGAGCCTGTGCTCCGCAACGGGAGAGGCCGCAACAGAGAGGCCCGCGTACCGCAAAAAAAAAAAAAAAAAGGAATCCATTAAAATTACGTTGGCATATCTCATGCATAAGTTGAAGAGTCATACTAGAGAAAGGGAAGGAATACATCTGGGTCTCAAACAACTAGTAGGAGAGTTGAATACCAGTGAAACTGTCTTTAGCTCTTGTCTCTGCTTTTTCTATTGGCTTCTTATTCTCACTGACTTGTCCAAATAGCTTTTGAGTTTTATGTCTAGGATTCAACCTTTAGAGATTGAAATTGATTCTCTGTCTTAGCTTCAGCTTCAAAAATTGGGGGGAAATCCATTGATACATCCATTCTTTCCTTCTTTTAGTTCACTCTTCTATGTGTCTACCAAGTTCCAGGCACTGTTTGATGTGCTGGGTTCATGTGATGAGCCCGACAGATAAATCCACGCTCTTATGGAGCTCACATTCTAGTGGGAGAAAAGAGCAAACTAATACGTGAGCAATGCAACTTCAAGTAGTGCTGAGTGTCTGTAAAAAAATAAAACAGAAAGGTGATGAAGTGATGGTGTGAATGAGGGAGGGGGAGATGGGTGAGTATCACCAAGGAGGGGATGTTTGAATAGAGCCGAGTTGAACAAGTCAGCTTGTAACAACAAGAGGCAGAGATTTTACACAGAGGAAACAGTGAGGTCCAAAAGAGGAGACATTTGGCACATTCAAGGAGCAAAACGAAGGCCTGTGAAACCAGGGTAGTGAATGAAGAGAAGGATGGTAGGTGATTGGTCACAGACAAAATCAGGGGCCAGAAAATGTACGAGCTTATGAGGCTTTGCAAAATCAATTTTATTCTGAGTGAACTAGAAAAGCATCATAGGCAGCAGGATGGGGAGAAAAAGCAAAAGCAGGAATACCAACTATAAAGCTCTTGCAGTAATTCAAGTGAAAGGCGTTGGTGGCTTAAACTATGGTAATATTAGTAGAAATGGAGAGAAGTGGAGAGATTTGGAAAACATTTTGGAAATAGAGCCAAAAAGGCTTGATGATGTATTGGATGTAAAAGGGTAAGGGAGAGCGAAAACACCTAGGTCTGGAGTTTAAGTGAGCAATGGGATGGGTGGTGATACCCATTGAAACCAAGGGCAGTGATCAGTTAGCTTCCTTAAACTATAACTTGCTTAATAAATAATATCCTGTAACCCGCCTTCACTGACCAAGCTCGCTTTAATTATTCTTGCAAATTGCATACCCTCCAAGCTTCACGCAATTTAGACAATCTATCACCAGACTTTTTAACTGTCCCCTATAGATAACACCTCTGATGTATGGGTTGTTATAGTAACGGTTGCCTAATTGGTTTTTAAGGATCATGGAGCTACTCTTGCCCAAATCAGACTGGTCGAGACCACCCCCCATTCGACTGAAACTGCACAAGTGTCCAATGGATGACCTTTTGACATCAGAGGGCCAAAAACCCCACCCTCGTATCATGCTAACGTTGCCATTTGCTGAACGTGTCACATGAAGAAGCACATAACTCAGATATGCTGGTGCAGAGCAGCCATGGCCTCACCTTTTTCCTACCTCCAGTCATCTCCCCCTGCACCTCCAACCACCCTATAGTCTTTGCCCATCAATATTCTAAGCCCCTCACCTCCGGGGAGGCAGACCTGAGATTTGTTCTCCTATCTTCTCGCCTGACTGCCTTGTGAATAAACCTTTCTCTGCTGCAGACCTCAGTTTCTTAGTGTTTGGCTTGCTGTGCATTGGGCAACAAACCTGGTTCAGTAATACTATTTACTAAGATGGAAAATTCCAGAAGGTGAACAGGGTAGTTTTTAGGGGGTGGGCTGATAGATCTACCCCAGGAACCTAACAGCTGTGAGTGGATGTTCACATTTTCCTGTGAGTGCTAAATCTATATTGATAGTAAGTACATCAGTTGGGGTAAGGAGGGGCAACAATTTACAAAAGAAGGGTAAGGAGCTGGCAAGTACATATGCCAAATACAAATACACACACACTGTACATATGTATGCATGTATATATACACATATATTTGTTTATATACTCCATAGATACACACTTATATTATGGCTATCTACCTATCTATAAAGATGTATATGCACATGAATTCAGTTTGGACTATGGCAGGAGCATGGGTCATGTTAGAAGCAAAAGCAAAGGAGGTACAGACTCCTTTGAGTCCAGTGATGGAGCAATCCTACCCTCCCCCTCTGGCAGCTGTTAGAGTTGGCAATTCACCCTTAACTCAGAAATTGTTGGCAGTGAAGGGGGAAGGGGTGTTAGATGGAATAAATATATACTGAACACCTACTATGTGCTAAATTGTGTGCTTACCCTTTCCTACCTGATTACAGGTGACTGAACAGAAAAGTTCTGTCCTTCACAGTTTTTAAAACATCTCCTGTCATCTGAAAACAAAAACAAAAAAAGAACAACCTAGCCAAAAAGATGGTTACCATTTCAAATCCTGAGGACTTGTCAGGAATGTCCTCCACAGTCAAATCTTTCTGTCTCATTCACCAAGGACATTTATAATTCTGACAAGACGTCTCTGTCTTTCAGAACATTCCTGCAGGAGGTTTTCAACTTTAAAAAGTGGTGGCCTAAATAGAAGGGGGGAAAGTAGTTCATGTTCTTGTTTTCATAAACTAAAGTTCATGGAGAAACTCTGGACTCCTCCCCAAACACCACTGACAGACAGCTGGTGTGATATGTACTTCACACAGGCGCCTTTTATTCTCAGGAACATTTCTCTTCCTTAGAAATCGCTTTAACGAATACTCTCTGGATTGATAATTCTCTCTCCTTGCAATCCTTTTTGCATTGGTGTAATTCAATTAGATGACATAAGGATTTCTATTCCTGCTTAATACATAATAGATGTTCAACTGACGATAGCAAATTGTTAAACTTGTGTGGTTAGTGCCACCTACTAAGATTTAAATATTTTTAATTTTATAAAAGCTGATTCCCCAGTTTCATATTTTATGCTCTGTGCTATGTCATAAACACTGGAGATTTATAATTTCTGCCTATTTTGAGTCTATAGATGTTAATCATCATTGTTCTTTCGGAAACTTCCCTGAAGCAGCCCGTGGTGGTAACCGAAGTGCATCTGTTTTGCAGGCACTGATCTCCAGTGCTAGGTCAATGCCATCCCAGAGAGAGCGCTAAAATTATTTCTTTACCTGGAAGGAGCCAGGTAAGGATTAGTTCTTTCCTTAAATAATTTTGTAAACAGTTTTTTTCTTTCCTTATGACAAAAATATGATTCTGGTCATATTTTGGAATAGAATCCTGTCATTTCCAATGAAAGGAGCTTTTCTCAATATAAAAATAATAGATTATCACCATAAGAAACATGAAAAACATTAAATATGAAAATCTGTGAGTACAATTTGCACCTTGTCTCTTCTTTTTGAGGATTTAGCACAAGTCTTTCTGGCCCCTATACTTAGGCGCAAACACAGTGGAATACCACGGGATATATCACACCTGTCTTTTGACAGACGTACGACTGAGTGACTTGTACCTTTAAGTGTATTTACATTACAAAGCCATAACTCCTGTTTTGACAGCCAGGTTTTGTAGCAGTCCACTTCAGTTGTCATATTAGGAGTTCATTTGTGACCTGACAGTCGTGTCAGTGTTTAGTTTTTGTCAAGTTTGGATTGGCAAAGGGAAAGTATATCAAAACTCTATTAATAAAAGTGACAGCTGTTGACTAAGAATGATTCTAATTTGTGATACATTTTGCTTATATAAAAATGTATAAATTAAAACATCTTTTTTTAAAAAAGTAAGATCATAGTAAGACTATATACTTAGTAGTAAACCTATAGTTAGTAACACTGATTCGTGTATTTGAAAGTTGCTTAGAGTAGCTCTTTTTTTGTAAATTTATTTTATTTTATTTATTTTTGGCTGTGTTGAGTCTTCGTTGCTGTGCACGGGCTTTCTCTAGTTGCAGTGAGCGGGGGCTACTCTTCATTGTGGTGCGTGGGCTTCTCATTGCAGTGGCTTGTTGCGGGGCACGGGCTCTAGGCGCGTGTGCTTCAGTAGTTGTGGTTCATGGGCTCAGTAGTTGTGGCTCGCAGGCTCTAGAGCACAGGCTCAGTAGTTGTGGCGCACGGGGTTAGGAGATGTGGGATCTTCCCGGACCAGGGCTCAAACCTGTGTCCCCTGCATTGGCAGGCACCTTCTTAACCACTGCTCCACCAGGGAAGCCCAAGAGTAGATCTTAAAAGTTCTCATCACAAGAAAAAAATTTTGTAACTAGGTATAGTGAATCATGTTAACTAGACTTATTATGTTGATCATTTCACAATAGATACAAAAATGGAATCATTAGGTTTTACACCAGAAACTAATATAATGTTACATGTCAATTATATGTTAAAAAATAGTAAAACAATAATAAATAAAATGAGATCTTTTTTTCAGACATGGAAAGGGGTAACAGAATGCGTGATATACATAGTCCCAAAATAGCAATTCCTTGCAAATATTAAATGGCTAAATGATTTAAGCATATTTTAAAGCATTTTTCTGTTGGGATTTGTGCATATTTATAATAATAAACATGTAATTTGTGTGAATTGTATGCATCTAGACTTGTGGCAATTCTACATCAAGAGTTTTCATTCCACCATTTAAAAACAAACAACTGGGGAATCTATAACCATAGTTATAGAATCGTTGTAGCAAGGAAGCAGTAATAATACATTTAACTTTTTACTTTAATATACATGTTACTACTTAGTGACCCATCCGTGAATTTGCCAGCCTTGAAACTACAGGGCAAGTTTTGTTCTGCAGCATTTGAATTAGCCTCTTCTGCTGTAATTGGCTTCTCCTACAGGGGGTGAAAATGAACTGTGCTCTGGAATGATAACCCCTCTCATGGATAACAGTGGCAACAACAAAAATGCTTTCAGGATTAGGTCACTGGGTAGGACGGTGCTTGGGGATTAAGACTGATATCTCATTGAAGGTGAAGGCAGGGGCTGGGGGTGGAGGGCTCCTTCTCCAGCAGAATGCATTTGAATGAATATTTATCAAATACGTGAATGCTATGTAGATGTTGTTTTCCTTGTTTTTGTTTCCTCTAGGTAGTTTGTATTTTTAGGAGCAGCATAGATAACAGTCATCTCTTAAATTTTCTTTGACTGATCATTGCTGATCTTCACCAGGGACACGAAGTGGGAACAAAAGAATAGTCATTATATTTGGTCATTCAGAATTTATGCACTAAAAACAGACTACCAACATGCCCAAAGCAGGAACAGAATCACAAATTATCAGAGTGAAGCAGTTTGAAATTGGCATAACTGTAAGATAAGCTAATTATCAGCAGAAGCACCAAATACAAACACTGCAGAAGGAAACTTTTCCTGTAGCCTGACACATTCATGCATGGGTCACCGAGCAGTAACAATGCACTAAAGTACAGTAGAAACTAACACAACATTGTAAAACAGCTATACCCCAATAATTATAAAAAAGTTAACATATTATTACTGGTTCTGTAAAAAAACAGTGTTATAACTGTAGCTCTATGTAGTTCTATAGCTTGGCCATAAAAAAGAAAGAGAGCGTACTTTATGTGTTTCAGGAGGTAAGATTGGTAAAATAATTAAAAGTAAAAGAAGATGAGGAATAATGTGGAAGGATAATATCATTGTAGAATTCTATTCAGTTACATTACTTAGAATTATATTCTATTGTATGTAATACATATATTCTATTGTACATATCCTCTGAGAATCCCATTTTATAGAATTGGGTTTCAAAGCACATCTTAAGTTTTTCTCTTGTGTCATAGAACCAATCCATCTATTTTCCCCCTGTCTGGGATATAACTACTCCAACACACAGCCTCTAGGCACTGCATAAAACAGTGTTGTCACTGGATGTGCTAGCTTTGAAATGACACAGTTTGGGTCCAAATCCTGATTCTGCCACTTACTATGTATAACTTTGAACAATTTCCTTAAAATTCTACTCAAGTCTCCTCATCTGTAAAAATGGGAATATGTAATAATACCCATAATTATTATTACATATAATATGTGATTTGTATTACATATAAAATTATATGTGATTAATATTACATATAAAATGACATGTGATTAGTATTACATATAAAATTACATGTGATTAGTATTACATATAAAATTGCATGTAATTAGTGTTACAGATAAGTAATATATCTAATAATAACTATACCTCACAGCATTGTTGGGGAGATTAAATAATTAACATATCAAAAGGTTTAGAACCACTTAAACATATATTAAAAGCTCAGTGATTGTCCTTATTTTACAGAAATAATTGGGTGTTATTTTCATAGAATAAAAGAATGATTAAATTTTAAATTTATATATAATGCCTAGAAACACTGTTTATATTACAATACTTTTGGTAATACTTGGCCAACATTTTACGGTAGTTTTATACTGTAACTCCCTAATTTGACATTGTAGAATGCAGTATTTGACTTGTTACTTCTGTCTATAAAGCAATGTTCGATGCTAATTGCCATTGGTAAAATAAGGATCAAAACCCACTCTCCAAAAGTTAATTACACTTAATGTAAGAGGTAACAGATTTGCAAAATGATAGGTCACATGGTGGTTTCTATTGAATGAATAATTAAAAAAAAACAAAACAAAACCAAAGTCTAATAAGATGAAAGAGTAAAGCTTTTTCCTACCAGTTAGTCCTCTTGAGTGTTCTCCTCTTTTTGAATGATTTCTGTTTATTTATATATTTAACCTGCTTAATCCACCACAGACTCTTCCGAGTACCTTTTTTTGTTTGTTTGTTTTTCCAGAACAACTCGTTTTTTCTTTTAATTTTTTTTATTGGAGTAAAATTGCTTTACAATGTTGTGTTTGTTTCTGCTGTACAATGAAGTGAATCAGCTTTAGGTATACCTGTATCCCCTCCCTCTTGGACCTCCCTCCCACTGTCCCCCATCCCACCCATCTAGGTCCTCACAGAGCACCGAGGTGAGTTCCCTGTGCTACCTTTTGGAACATCTGAATCAATTTGCGTTCCCACGTACAAACAAGCCTGGAGTTACTTGTAGAGAAATGCCAAAGAGGGAAGCATGGTTCGTGGGCTCCTGGCTAAATATTTCACGGTATCACAATATGATGGTGCTACTGTCTTACACATTTTCACAAGGGTTATTTAAAATTAAGTCTTACAGCATTTACAAACTCATTACAATGGGGAAAAAAGTCTTCTGTGGTTTTTAGAATTCTAAGATTAAAAGGGTCCTGCAGAAATTCATCCACTGTTTAATAGAGGTATTAGTAAAAAGAAAAAAGTCCCCGTGTCAGAACACAGTTAATAATCCTTTAAGAGACACATGAATCATACTGGTCACAAAATAATTTTAGTGTCAGATGCAGAGATCAGATCTAACCCCTTAATTTTATAAAGGAGGAAACAGAATCAGAGAGATTCAATAACTTACCCAGAGTCACTCAGCTGGTTACTGAGAGACCAGCCGTGTGTCAGTTTATTAAGAACATTTTATCACCAACCGGGTGACCTCCAGCAAATTATTCAACTTTCCTGAGCCCCCTTGTCCTCACTGGTATATTGAGTAAAACTTATAAATATGATAATTGGAAAGATTAGAATAATAGATTGCATGGGTAATATACACAGGCAAGCTTTAGTGTAGCCTCGTGACCTCCCCAGTCGGGGGCGGGGCGGGGGGGGGGGGGCGTCGCGTGGGGCGGAAGGGGAACATCCCTTGTCAAATAGAGAAATAAATGAGTGAAGGTGATCATCATCACTGCAGAAAAGGAACGCTGCACTCTGTCAGCAGAAAACGGCAGGGGGTAACTGGGATGGGGGGGGCGTGGGGGAGGTGTATGGAGTGATTCTAAAGCTTTGTGTCCCCAGGAAACTAGACCCATTCACATTCTTTCAACAGACACTGATTGATCACTTACTACTAGATGCTGGCAATAGAGCAGTGAGCAAAACAAAAATCCTTCCCTAGAGAATTTGCATTTTGGTGAGCGGAGAGATAGACCAGAAGCAAATAACTAAGAAAATTAGATAACATGTTAAATTATGATAAGTGCTCTGGGGAAAACAAGGCAGAGAAAGGTAATAAGGACTTACTGTGTCTGGGGAGGAGGCTGAGATGGATTTTAAACCAGATGGTCAAGGATCAGAAGGTTCCTTGAGCAAAACACTTTAGAAGTCATTGTTTTATATCGTATATTAACGCATATATGTGGAATCTAGAAAAATGGTACAGATGAACCGCTTTGCAAGGCAGAAATAGAGACACAGATGTAGGGAACAAACGTATGGACACCAAGGGGGGAAAGTGGCAGGGTGGTGGTGGTGGTGTGATGAGTTGGGAGATTGGGATTGACAGGTATACACTAATATGTATAAAATAGATAACTAATAAGAACCTGCTGTATAAAAAAATAAATAAAATTCTAAAATTAAAAAAACAAACAGAAGTCATTGTTTTAGAAGGGAGTGAAAATCTCTCTCCGAAAGATGTAAAAATTCCTGACTTGCAATGTATTTAGAGTTTTATCTACAAAGATGTTTATCACAGCCTTATTTATAATAGCAAGAAAATAGAAATAACATAAAGTGCCAACTGAAGAGTTTGTTGCATAAAATACAGATGGAAAAAAAATGACACAATATTTTAAAATTGTGTTTTGGAAGAAAATTTAAAGGCATGGGTATGTGCTCTATAGTGGCAAAAACATATATGCCTTATGCTTCCTGATTTCTTCAGTATATTTTTCTCCAATTAGAAAAGAGGGCAATGGTATTCCATAAAATATTCATGATATCACTATCCCAGAGATGTGATAGAGATTTTCAATTTTTTAAAACTTTTCTTATCTTTTTACATTTTGTACTAGAAACAAGTATTACTGCTATAAAAAAATTAAAATAAACTGAAAAGCTCTAGAAACTAGAATGCTTACAAATGTCTTCATAAAACATAGAAAGGATGCTTATCCAATTGAAAGTGACCATCTGAAGAGTTGAAATGGTGTAAGAAGAATCAAAATCACAAATTATTTTGACAGACCGAAACAAGGGCCAAAGACATCAAGATGAACTTTATGAAAAATCATTTGAAATCTCCATTTGGGCTTTTAAAAACTCAGTTTAAGAGTTACAGAGCTGGGGGATCCATTTGACAGCAGCTCACGCAAAGAAGGACCTGAGGGTGTTAATGACCACAAGCTCTACAGGAGCTCATAGCGTGACATAGCTGCTTAGAAGCTAATGAATTTTTCCATTAATTAATATGCTTCTGGAGTCAGCACAGGAGGCATAATTGTCCCTCTTTAGTCTACACTGGTCAGACAAAATTGGGCCCCCAGACGGAGGGAAACATTCCCACTGCATCTTGTTTTTCTCCTTTAGAACCCTAGTCACACTTACGACTCACTAATTTAAGCAATGCTCACTTAATAATCTGTTGTCTCTGCTGTCCTGAAAGCTACCTGAGGACAGGGACTGTACTTTTATTATTTACTGCTTTATCTCCAACGTCTAATGTAGGCGCTCACAAAAAAAAAAAAAAAAAAAAAAATTGCCTGCTGTTTTGAGTATTGTTAGTTCCGGTAACTTCATTTATTTATTCTATTTAACAACACTTAATATCATGTCTACTTGTGCCAGGCATGAGTCTAAGACCTTTAGAGACAGATATTATTTCATTAATCTTCACTGCACCCAAGTGAAGCAGGTAGACAAGAACAATGAGTTACAGAGAGGTTAAGAAACATGCCCAGGCAGGTAAGGGGAAGAGCTGAAATCTGAACCCAGGCACCCTACACTCTGCTGACTTTCAAAAACAAAACTTTGAAAAAACTATGCCCTATCTGTATGAGGTCGACCAGGAAAAGGAGTCTAAAAAATATATCATCTTGAAAGGTTTGAAAGAGATGGACCAATTCAGGCTAAAAACAAACAAATAAAAAAGAGTTGATATGATCACTTGACTTTGAATTTAGAGCACTTCTATGCTTCTGTGCAAAACAGGAAGTAATGATGAAAATTAATGAACTCCCCTATGTTGAGTATGAACCTGCAGGTTCATGCTAGGGCAATCCCAGTTGATCCCTATGGTAGCAACACAATTATCGACAGCACCCTCTTTCACTCTCAAAAATGTTCCAATTTGGACAATCAGTTATTACACGGTCACCATGTTTATGGCTTAAAAGAAGGTTTCACATCATTTGCACATTTAATTTTTGCAAAAGTCCTGGGTAGTTGCTGTTAATATTCGTTTACTAGTCCTCATTCTTCAGCCTGAAAAACACAGACTTGTTCCAAAATACTTCACCAGTGAGCGGCAGAGATGTGACTTGAACCAGATTGTCTGATTCAAACTCTACATGTTCTTCTCCATCTACTCTGCTGAGTAATTCAACTTGCTCTGTATTGCTACGGAGCTCAGGACTAGGACAAATAGGTAGAGATCCCTAAGAAAAGATTTATCCCCAAATGAAGCACCACATGTATGTAACGTGCTTATATATTAGAAGAAAAAAACTGACTTAATGAATGAGCTGCCTGGTCAGTTGGAAATCTGACCACTAGAAACTGCCCAAACCCAGGACTGAATGGGCAAGGGGCAAGGTTTTTACCAAGGGGACCTCCTGCACCAATAGGGCCTTGAACCATTACACATGAGCATCTCAGAATGTGAGACATAGATTTTTGGAGGTAAATGAATCATCAGCGGGTCATGAAATGAATTTTGGCACTGCATGGACACAGCATTTCAAATCACCGACGTACCTAGTGAGACCTTCCGATTCCCTTTTTAAAAAATAATTAATTAATTAATTTAACATCTTTATTGGAGTATAATTGCCTTACAATGGTGTGTTAGTTTCTGCTCCCTTTTTAATTATAGTTTCAATCGTTCCACTGCTGCCAAGGGGAAAGCCTGAGATTGGTGCTAATACACTTTTAATGCTACTCAAACATGCTAACCCACCTTTCAACCAAGAGTGCAGTATATTTTGAGCCTTCAGGAGGCAGTAATATCCATTTAACTAGATCTGATACCATTGTTCTACCTTCACTGAACTTATTCTGATTTTGGATTTCCTTTTATGGTAATGATATACATTTTTCTTTAAAAAATAAATCTAAGTGAATATGTGAGTCAACCTAAATAAAAACATTAACTAATTTATATTAAAAGCTGTGGTAGGCAGGAGAACGGCCCCCTAAAGATGTCTATATCCTATTCACTAGAACCAATGGGTAGGTTACCTTACAGGGCAAAAGGGATCTTATTGATGGGATTAAGGTTAAGAACCTTGAGATGGGAATGTTACTCTGGAATATCTGAGTGGGTCCAATCTAATTCACGTGAGTCCTCAAAAGTAGACCACTTTTCTCAGCTGTGGATGGAAAGACACACGAGGACAGAAGTAGAGTCAAAGAGATGGAATATTGCTATTCAGAAAGTGGAGGAATAAATGGTGCAGATGAACCAGTTTGCAAAGCAGAAAGAGACACGCAGATGTAGAGAACAAACGTATGGACACCAAGGCGGGGAAGTGGCTGTGTGGGGAGGTGGTGGTGGGATGATTTGGGAGATTGGGATTGACACGTATACACTGATACGTATAAAATAGATAACTAATAAGAACCTGCTGTCTAAAAAATAAATAAAATCTGAAAAAGAAAAAGAAAGTGGAGGAAGGCAGGCCATGAGCTAAGGAATGCAGTGGTCTCTAGAAGTTGGAAAATGCGAGGAAATGGATTATCCCCTAGGGTCTCCAGAAAGTAATGCAGCCCTGCTAAGCCTTGATTTTAGCCATGAGGCCCAGGTCCACCTTTTGACTTACAGAATTAAGACAACAAACTGGCCCTTCCAGTTCTGAGAGCCTCTGATAATATTCCATCACCTGTCCGATTTCTGTCCTTCCCAATAGCTAATTGGCTGTTTCCTGACTTTTCATAGACATTCCAGGAAGACATTTAAAAACAGAATTATTGAAGAGAAACAGAATCTTGTTTAGGAAAAGTAGTTTGTTTTTCAGGGATGCAGTGCTGGAGATGTAGGTATGACATTCTTACTTACGATCACATCATTTTTAGGTGGATTCCCTTGATGTTGAGAGTAGTCTGCTTGTCCCAGATTCGTGAGTTTTACTATTCACACATTACAATATTTTTCTTAAAAAATATTGGATACACTCAACATATAGGTTAATTGAAGGAACTTTCTACACCAGTTGCTGTGAAAAGCAATCAAACAACGCGTCCCAATAAAACAGAAGTTGAATTTGATGGCATGTGGTTAGTCCATGTTATACTGAAGAAGAAAACAGTTACGATTAACCAAGTCTATTTGCTCCAAGTGTTTTATTTTGCCATTTTGAAAACTCACAGCCTACAGACTCCTGTTTGATTACAGTAACACCTAACCACTCCCCATTCATCATATTCTCCTTTGACTTGATTACACATGTTGAGATATATGAAAATGTCTTCAGGAGAAAAATAAGAGTTAATCAAAGACAGAGGGAAATGTGAGCACTCCACATCGCATGATTGATTATACATTACACATGTAATCTGTAGACTAATAAAGCAGGACATGAATATAGCCAGTGAATACATAATCAGAGTCATTAAAAGAGAGCTTGTCATCGCATAATGTTAGTCAAATGCTATTTGACCAACTTGCTTCCAGCAAGTAATGGGGCAAATTGATATCAGCTAATCTTAAATCTAAAGAACAGCATATTCTAGAACTAGAGGGTTTTTTTAAAAAAACTTCATCTTTCTTAGGTTGAACTCATTTATCTTGAAGAAATGTATTTTCATGCTAATGCCAAGGAAATAATACCCAAGAGCGGATTTGAAAATGGCAAGCTGTAATTTATCGTGGCAATGGAGGAGTGGAATGGCCACAAGATCTCCAAAAATGCCTGTTATCAAATGGTCAGAAAAGTGTTGCGTAGACACCCCTCTGATTCATCATCTTCAGGCTACTAAAGTACCATACTTCACTGACGTGCCACAAATTGAAATAAGAATGGAAAATTGGTCTTCTTCCCCTGAAAAAAAAAATCTTAATTTAATCGATTTCCAGCTTAGTTTTAAGAAGAAAATATCATACTCTTATCCAAGAGTGATTTGGTCATGTATTAGCCCTGACCCATGTTACAGGAAATATCTTTTTGGGTTCTCTAACGAGTGATGACTGTTCACGTGATACAAAGCTGATTTTGAATTACTGTGCTTTCACCACTGAGGAATGTAAAATACCCTTTTTCTTTTTTTAAAATACATTTTATTCCTGACATAGGTAGGAATTCCTTTGAAGCCATTTGGTATTTGTTTTAAAGCAAAACTAATATTACCAGAATCCTGGGTTCTAGCAAATTGTTAATTAGTTGGTAATTAATACGGATTAATTTTAGCAATTCTACAAATTAATTACTTCTGGACTCTTTTTAATAAATTGAACTTGGTAAAAGATATATTTTGTATCCATTGCTTCTTTCTAACATATCCCCAATTTCAAGTAGAACTGAAAGAAACCTGATAAAATCACATAGCACTGTCCCATCTTCACCCAGTTTAAGTTGTATTACAACATTAGACTTTTTGTTCCCTGGAAACAGGAGCTTAACGTCTAGAGTTAGAAGACAGGGACCACATTCCTTGTTTTACTGAAGCATCCTCAGTGAATAGTGTGCAAGAAACTGCTGCATACCGTCATATATACTGTATATGACTTTAATAACGCCAGAGAAAAGTGTTTATTTTATATTTAAAGAGAAGAATTGAGTTGACTCTCAAGTGAGCATGTAAACATCTTCTCAAGCCGTATAATAAAGTAGCTGATTTCGGCTCAAAGACTGAAACTCAGCTTCCCTAGATGGCCACTTCTGTCATCCCACTTCTGTCAAATATATTTAGTTCCAGGAACGAAGCAATACTAGCTGGCATGGGGAAAATCTGATCCAAGCATATTTTTCTCTATAAACATGAAATTGGGAAATATCTTAAATGTTGAGGTACTAATTAGAGTCAAGGGATCCTTTACACTAATTTCTAACTCTGATATCATAAGCCTGTCTCAATAACCAAGTTTTTTGAGCAGACAACACACAAATACTCAGACACACATTATTTGATGTTTCTATTGATATTAACCCATTTTGAAGCTCAATACTCAAAGCCTTTTCCAGAAAAAAAATCTCAAAGTACTAATATCTTTGATATGACCATAAAAACTCTTATAATAAGCCTTAGAGATAGGTACTTATGCACTTTTTTTAGTAGAAATCAATAATTCTGTTTTCAGTGAGGTTAATAGATATATGGTACATTTGTAAACTATTAGCACTGTTCTAAAAAGGAAATAAATAAACTCACAGTTTGTTCCAAGACAGTATATTATTAGATCTTAATATTTAACTTTGCTCACCAAAATCGATTTGCTGTTGCTGTTGTTATGACTGCTTCCAGGTGGTTGTCTGCCTTAAAGAAATACACAAATTAGTTCAGGAATGTTCTACACCTAAATTATATTTGCTGCTTTTATTTTTATTTTGAAGTGCATCGTTTCATGAGAGCTCTGAAAACAATTGCATGGCTTCTCCTTGCCATGTGTCTCATTTCTGAAAATATCAGTCAACAGGGAAAGGAGCGAGATGATTGGACCTTCTCGGTGGAGATGGCTCCTGCACCGATGTTCTCCCCACACACAGACTACTGAGCTGAAAGCTGGCTGCTTTTTTATTGAAAACAATATATTTCTTACCTTCTCCAGGGAGTCCTCCCCAGTTTTCATATTGAGAATTCCTCCTTTTGCCAGAAATGGTGTCCTGTGGCGCAAAAGAGCCGTGTTTTATCATCGGAGCAATTTAACATTATGCTTCTTACACTGATTTTTGACAGCTCTTTATTCAGACTTGAAGTGAACATTCCAAAACGCAGTATTTCCTCCAATATTTCTAAGGCTCATTCTATAATCCTTTACACTGGATACTTCTTAAATTCGGAATCTCTAAAACCAGATCGACTGAGAATCCTTGAATGATTTCCATTTAGTTCTGCTTTCTGCTTCCATGTGTAAAGCTGGGTGTCCTTTGGTAAAACACATTTCCAAGCTTCAGTGTGCCCTGTGGCTCTTCCTCCCTAGAAGGAAAAAATCTTACCACAATGAGCTAACATTACAACAGCTCAGTGATTGTGTGCACTGTGGCTTCTAAAAATTTTTAATTTGATTTGTTTTCCAGGTTTTGCTCAAAAACCACATGTTGGATTTACCACATACACCATCTTTACCAGCACCGGCCTGGTTCATAGTCTGAACAAGCAATAGCCTAAAAGGTGTGGCTTCAGGGACCCCAACATGACTGCCCTTCCATCATCCAAATATCCTTCTTTCTAGCACCTCACTGCCCAATTTCTTTATGACTGCCTGAAATACTTTTTCAGGAGAAGAGCTTGCCCTTAAAGATGAATAAGGTATATATTATAAAACTAGAGTAAAACAGCATGTGTGGTATTGGCAGAGCAACAGATAAATAAACCAATGGAAGCACATAGAGTCCATGTATGCAAGGAAACTTGAAATATGATGTAGATGGCATAAAAATTATTAGGGAAAAGGATGAACTCTTCAGTAAACATTGTTGGCACAATGAAAATAATAATGAAAAATAAAGTTAGATTTCTACCTCATATCATATGGAAAATGTATTTTTTTTAATTTATTAAAGCCCTAAATACGAAAAGCAAACTTTAAGCCTTCAACATTTAAAACAATAATAAAGGAGAATTTTTATCACTTCAGGCTAAGAAAGACTTCCTTAAAAATCAGAAAAAAATATCACAACCATAAAGGAAAAGATTGATAAATTTGACTAAATTAGAGGAAAACAAGACTATTCCAAAAGGTACCATAAATTAAGTGAAAACAAAACAGAAGGAAACAAACAAGTCATATACCTGAAGAAGATATTTGCAAAACATATAACCACCAAAGGATTTGTATCCAACATATATTAACCAAGCAAAACAGAACTCCTACACACTGCAAAATAATAATCAGTATTGAGGCTACTAAGTACAAAGAGCTTTATTTGGGTTCATAAGAATTGCAGTTTGGGAGACACAGATTCGGGTAAAACCAAAAGAGTGTTCTGGGGAAGAAAAAGAGTCAGGGGCTTCTAAGGGTGAGAGCCACAGGCTACTCAAGAATTACGATTGAACCTGATGCAACAAAGGAAATACTTGTCCTCAAGGGATAGGCTGTCACAAGTTATTTCAGGGTAAGGGTCTGATAAATATCTTGAGTTTCTGGAACATTAGACAGATGTTCTGGATGGGTAGGTTAAAACAAGAAGTGGTCAAGGACTTCCCTGGTGGTGCAGTGGTGAAGAATCCGCCTGCCAATGCAGGGGACATGGTTCCGAGCCGTGGTCCGGAAAGATCCCACATGCCCTGGAGCAACTAAGCCCATGCACCACAACTACTGAGCCTGCGCTCTAGAGCCCGTGTGCCACAACTACTGAAGCCCCTGTGCCTAGAGCCTGTGCTCCGCAACAAGAGAAGCCACTGCAATGAGAAGCCTGCACACCGCAGCAAAGAGTAGCCCCCTTCACCACAACTAGAGAAAGGACGCACACAGCAACGAAGACCCCACGCAGCCAAAAATAAATAAATAAAATAAATAAATTAAAAAAAAATAAGTGATCAAAGTTCAGATTCCATCTAGCCTGAGACATGCGTTAAGTCCTACTTCCTCGATGGCCTCCTGGCTCCATTTTAAGGAGCTCTCTTAGCAACACGGACTCCATTTTGATTTTCCTTTCATAACACCAATGAAAAAAAGTCCAACAACCTAGTAGAAAAGTGAGCATAGAATATGAACAGAAAACTTACAGACATGAAAATCTGAGTACCCAATGAATTTCTGAAAAGACGGTCAACCTAATTAGAAACTAGAAATCGGCAACTCAAAACAAGAGATTGTGTCATACCAATCACACTGGGAAAATTTTCAAAGTCTGATAGTACCAAGTGTTGGCGAGGCTTAACACAATGGAAATTCTTACACTGCTGGTAGGCACTTAAGTTGGAACCACTGCTTTGGAGAACAATTTGACAATATCCAATTAAAGAGAGAAAAGATTTATTTCCTTTGAATTGGACATTCAACTTCTAGAGTCCGGAGAAACTCAGGAACCAGTATACAAGGAGATTTATACAACAATGTTCAGAGTCCTTGTAAGAGCAAAAGAATTGGAAACTATCTAAACACCCCATCAACTAGAGAATAAATAGTGGTCTACTCACACAATGAAGTAGTTACTAGAGAAATTAATAAAGCATGTCTAAATCTTAATAATGTGTGGCGGGGGGAAGGTCACATAACAATATGTAAAGTGTATCACTAATATAAAGTTTGGAAAGTACAAAAACTGTAAATACCATTTATGAATGCTTGTTTTCATGAGCTTAGTAGTAACAACATAAAAGCATGCTTGGAAATGAAAAACGCATATTCAGAGCAACAGTTCTCATGGGGAGGTATGGAGCTGGGTAGGGGTACTCAGGTAGCTTCCACTGTATCTCAGATTTTTATCATTTTCAATCTTAAGAAAATTGTAATAACAAACATGTATTGAATAGCTATCATATGCCAGGTACTTCCCTAAGCTCTTGACATGTATTATTATAGTTAAAACTCATAAAAACTATATGAGATATTATTATACTAATTTTATATTTGAGAAACTGAAGCACAGAGATGTTAAGAAACTTACCCAAAGTTATACAGCAAGGAATTTATTTAGGTAATAGACCAGGGATGGCATCCAGTGAGTATTAGTTTGGCATCTGGACCCTTAATCACCATACTATACAGCCCTGCTGGCCTGCAAATATGGGAAAACACTGATATTTGATAAAGCTAGAGTATGTGTGGTTTTTAAAAATAATATTACACTGCAATAATTTTATGACTTAGTAAACATTTTAGTTTGAAAAAAGTATATAAGTACTTTAAAAGAATTGTATTTATAAGAATAAGGGATACCTGTCATTCAATCCAATTACAACCTTTTAAATATAATAATAATGTGACAATAAATGATTTTGAATTTTCACTTACTTTATAAGCGTTCTTTTTTTTAATTTATTTTATTTTAAATTTTTTTATTTTTGGTCTCCAAAATATTCCTAAGCAGAATTTCTTAAAAATAGGACTCAATAGGGCTTCCCTGGTGGCACAGTGGTTGAGAGTCCGCCTGCCGATGCAGAGGACATGGGTTCGTGCCCCGGTCTGGGAGGATCCCGCATGCCGCGGAGCGGCTGGGCCTGTGAGCCATGGCCGCAAAAAAAAAAAAAAAAAAAAATACATATATATATATATATATATATATATATATATATATATATGGGACTCAATAGTACCATTATGTGGAAACCAAACTTGGCTATTAATTCTTCTCGAAGGGAAGCCATTATGCTATTTATGTGTTTGTATTCTTCTTAATCACTACCGTGACATTCAGAATTCTCTGCAGGAATGTACAAGAGCAGCTGTGAGGGGACTTTTGTGCTTAGGGAATTATAAATACATTCAATAATAGAGAAAGAAAAACAAGGAAATTGCCCATATACCTTAGTTCGTAATACGTTGCTTTCCCAATACCAGAAGCTAATTCACAGTATTCATGGGCTCTTAAAAACAACTAAGAAATAAATTCTGTCCTGTTTACGTGAGATCTTTGTGAAGATAAACAGATAATCCTGATTTTGTTGGTGGGAGTCTGAGTCTTAAAGGGTGGAAATGACCTGGCCCAGATAGACATTTTAGATGACCAGCAGATCCTTACAGGCAAAAGGAAAGAGTCTGGGGTGAAAATCAGACAACTGCTGGAACTTACAAAAACTTGTGACTAAATCAAGCTTGCTTCCAGGTCTGCCATGGCTCGTCTCGCTGGAAGCCATTCTATTCTTAAATAACCTTTTTCTAGATTAGCCATCAGTGGATCTGCATCTGAGGAACATGGTTTTACTCTTGATCCAAAAACACAAAGTCCATAATCCTAAATTCTAGCCGCAAAACCCAAAGAATAAAGCAGCAGACAGTGACAAGAGAAGTGATCGTGCCAAGGTGGGGGTGGGGGAAGGAGGGGAGTTGGTGGGGCTCCAACCCTCCCACAGCCTATTTGTGGTCCCCTCCCTGCGATTGTGCCCACCGGTGTGATTTTGACCATGAATTCTGTCCTGTATGATTGGATAAAGACTTAATGGGGGAGATGAGTAATGATAGCAAAGCAAGTGATGTGCTTCTTTATCTGTAACTCCAGAGGAGGCAAGTATCCGAAGGTTAAATGTACTGTGCTTTGCTTCCTACCCAGCAGAAGAAAAGCACTTCCCTAACTTTTCAGTTCCTGAGCCTTATCTGTTTGTTTTGAGAGTAAATGTGATATGTTTTTGATTTATGTCGTTGAACTAATGCCAAATTGAACGTCATTATTGTGACAACTTACAGGTGGATGCTATTTCATGCTGTCATTATTATTTTTGGATATTAAAAAAATACTTGTTTCTCATTCCTAGGCAAAGTGTGAGTAAAGGCAACTCTAGAAGACATTATTATTTTATTGATATATTAAATATGATCCATCCGAAAATATGGGGACTGTTATGTATATGCCAATTAAAGGTAAAACCGGAAAGCCCTCTTCTCACCAGATTGCAATCCTTTATTCATCCCAGTGGCCTACGAAACATATCTGACACCCAAAGCGGGTCCTATTTTAATACCCTTTCCTCTGTACAACAAAGTGATTTTCAGTAACGATCATGAAATGATTGATTTCAAATACATTTGTCATATGGACCAAAAGTTTTACTTACTCAACTAAAATAATACATTTCACAGTTTACATTTATTCTTTCACTGTTTTACATTTTAAACATGAATGCTTTTGAGGAGGGGGAAGTTTCCTCCTCTATGCCTCTTGAGTTCTTGTGGCTGAACTAATACTAAAACTGACACAAGACAGATTAACAGGAGAAAAACACATTTTAATTTATGAGCACGGAAGTCTCATAGAAACAGGACCCAAGAAGTGGTCGAAGCAGGCAGCTCTTATACTTCTTAGACAAAGGAACAATACATTTGTGAGGAATTGACAGGACAAAGCAGTTTAGGCTTTGGGTGCTCAATGAGTGAAGAGTCTAAATAGAGTCTGGGCTTGGGGTGGTAAATTAAAGAAGTAACAAGGTTTGTTGATGGGCTTTTCGCCTCAAATTCCCGATCTCTGGTGAAAAGAGTCTCCTTCTACCTCCAAATGCAGGGAGTGTACTTTTCACACGAGAGATTTATATCCTGCTTTCAGGGAGAGGAGGGTCAGAGTATCCCTCTTGCATTGGCCATTTCTTGAGTAACTTTAATTCAAAAGAATCAGTGTACCATTGGGGCACATTTTGGGGAGGCCCACCCTGAGCCCCAACACTGGTCACACAGAATGACAGAACTGAAATAACTCTAGTTCCATTTCTTCTTTCTAATCTTCCCTGGGCTAGCATGTTTATTTCAGATCTACTGTTTAAATGCAGGAATATATAAAGAAATATGTAAAGTACCACGAGGATGGAGCCAGGATGCTAAACTGAATGCAGGAAGCTGAATCCCCACATGTGGCGGATGGGAGCAACGGCTCAACAAATCAACCTCCATGCAGAATGCAGTGTTCACTAAAGGATCAGTAATAAAAACACCGAGAGCACCACAGTAATTATGGAGTAGCCCAACAAAAGATTTTTTCAGAGAGGAGTTCTTAGCACTAGCATGATGTAGAATTGTTGCCATGTGATAATAAGAAAGAAAAAAGGGAGGACAACTTTTGATCCGTTTCATTAGTGCTTTTAAATTTCCTACAGCCAATTCACCTCGTTCTTGCCACCTCCACTGGGCCACCCTATGTTGACATTCTGGAGCCTGGACCACTCTTCTGAAAGCCAGAGCACTGGATGGCCATCACTGACCATAATTTGTCACGAGAGGCCACATTGTCGCTCTGGCTTTCATACCTGATCTCTTTATTCACACCCACCTTTCTAAGAGAAATGCATGAAAATGGAATTGCCTGGCTTGGGGGAAGTAACCTCCCAAAAGGATCCTTTACAGGTGAAGGGAGAGAAATGGTATTCATGGCACGGAGTCAGGTGACGAGGGCAACCTAGAATGAGGATGGAAGTGTCCTGTGCATGAATTGCTGCTCTAGAAACAAAATGGCTGGGACTGAGGTCTAATGGAGGAATACACTGTTCTTCTCTCCAGTAATGACTAGATAAAGTTGTTGTTTGAAAGTCTGACAATTTAATGCAGATAGAAATAATGCTGTGTGGGAAAGGGACTAACATTTCTTGAGCACCTACTGTGTGTATCAGTACTCTCCTCACTTATCTTCTTTAATCCTCCTAGACATTATTTCTATTCTATAGTATAAATATTTTGCAGGTTAGAAGAGGGAATTTACACACATCAGAAGTTATCACTTCACTGTCCAACTTCTAGTACCAGTTGTCTTAATTTGGACTCCTCCAGAAGCAAACCTTGAAATGAGGATGAGAGTGCATTTTAGAGTTTACTTAGGAAGTGATCTCAGGAAACTGGGAAAGGAGTGAAAGAGAAAAACGAAGGCAGAAAATGAAGGATGCTTTATCGAGGATGTCACCAACTTCAGCAATATAGCTGAATTCCAGCCTAGAATTCATGCCTTGGTGTTCTATCCGAGGGGCTAGGGAGCTGGGATATTGACTCTTAACCCTCTTCAGTGGTTGGCACAGGGCTGGTCCAGACACAGGGGAGGCATTTGTTCTCTAGCACTTCCAACCTGCCCCTTGATGAAACAGAGCAGTGATGCAGACAGATGCTGGTAGCTGGAAGTTGGTGGCTCTCACCGAAGCAGTGAAGCCTAAGGAGCTAGGAGTGGGCAGCAACAGCATCTTCCAAAGGTACCAGAATTTTCAAGGACCTGACTTAACCCAGCAAATCCTGGTCCCCTCGGAGGCTGCTGTGTATATATTTTTTTACTTTTTATTTTTGAAGTTACTTATTTACTTTTTAAATATTAAACCTATCTACATGGTTCAAATATAAACTTAAAAAATTTAAATGGGGACACAGAGAAATGATTCCTCCCATTTCTCTCTTCAGATACCTATTTTCTAGCTCACTCCTTACAGGGTACCACTATTACTCGTTTCACAGTTTCAAATATATTCTTTCAGAGATTATATTAAATATAAATATATATTCTACCTCCCTCCTATTTGTACAAAAATGATAAAAATATGTATTTATATGTATTATATTTTTAAATTATTATTGTTTATAAATATATATTTAGATAATGTTATTAAATATATATATAAATATATTATTCTCTATCAGGTTTTTTCTACCTAACAATATGGTGATTATCTTTCTGTATCAGTATATCAGCATATCAGCTGCATAGTAATCCAACAGCTAGTTGAAAAATAATGCATTTAAGTAGTTTACTAAGAATAAACAGTTAGTTTTCCATCATTTGTTATAACAAAGATTATTCTGGGAATAACTTTAAAGACAAGTCTTTTCACATAGATGAAAGTGTATCTACATGGGTAAGTGTATCTATAAAATGAATTTCTAGAGGTAGAATTGCTGTGTCAAAGACAGTAGGTATTTTCAATTTTGGTAACTATTGCCAAATTGTGCTTCTAAGAGTTTTAAGGAATTCAAGCTCTCTGAATATGTGAAGGAACTTTCTATTATCCCTCCTTTCAGTAAGGAAATCTTAACTTCTTTAAATTGGTGGGACAGGTGAGTTAACACTTCTAGAAAATATCCTTAGTCTGTAAAATACTCAATGACATTTTAAAGTCATCAGTGGCATTCTTTATGCTAAAGAACCATCCAAGGCAAAATTAAAATAATTTAGTTGCTACTGTGCATAAATATTTGACATGACCCTTGGGGAAATAAAAACATTCAATTTTTAGAGGATGAATATGGAAAAATTTGACAGCTTTTTGTTAAAAACAAAAGTCCATTTTGGCATGTCTGTTCTGACAGATCGTGTGTTAGTTTGGTGGGATAAAATCATCTGTGTGAATCCTCATGTTTTGAACGGCACCCATAATAAATACTGCAATTGGTAACAATTCTGAACAGACCCATTTCTTCATCAGGATTTGAGTTTAACAGCAACAATAACAAATCAGTTGCTATTTTGTTGCTGCCAAAGAATTATTTTCCATAAACTTAAGCATTCCAGAGACTTTTCTTTATGATACTGTTGACATCATTGTCAAAATCTATCAAAAGCAGGTGACAAAAGGAAACTTTTAATGCATTTTCTTTGATTTAGATGAGTCACCCTCACTAACCACTTCTTTCGGAAAAAGGAAATTAATTTTTTACACTCTCCTCAGGCTGAAAAGATAGTCTATAGCATGCACACCAAAATCTTTCTCTTTCCACCTGCAAGATTGATTAATCTACAGCATAAAAAATGTAAATCTCTGGGGATCTTGTCACTTTTATGGTCTGTAGAAGATGAATTCAAGCAGGATTTCAATATTGCTTGGGCCTCTGGCCCCAAAATAATATAGCCGTGTCACCAGGGGAAAGTCTGAGGGAACAGGCTGTGCTATAATAGTTTACAGATTCATAAAAAGTATTGATCAAGCTTTGTCTCCTGTAGTTCTAAATAGAGTATTAAAGGATTTTATCTTCTAGACTAGAGCAGCCCAATAATGCTAAGCATGGCATTGAACAAAAGCATGAAAATCAAATACAACCAACAAACACAAAAGCATCTGGCTTTATGTTTAACTCAACTACCATCAAGTTAATGGTTCAGTCATGTAAAGCTTTTCCTTTTAATTAAATAATTAGCCCTTTTCTCATGGGCAGCTTTATGCTTGGCCACACTGGCTCTTTGTAAAAGTAGAGCTGACAGCCACGCCACGGCAGAGTAATTTGTACAGCTTCAACAAGATTCCAAAAAGCCATCCACCCACTTCCTTTCTGGTTAGAATCTCCTGTCCATTTCCCTAAATTTCTACTGGTGGTTTGGGTAGTGAAGTACTTACTGACAACATCAACACGGCAATGGTGTTGACATTTCAACCCGGTTCCAATTCTCAAATTCAAAGATAAGACAATTCCGGACTCATATCTTCTGAAACAGTCTTTCAACAAAGCACAGTAACGTTTAATTTTTATTTAATTTTCTGGAATTGGAACTCTGGATTTTTTCCCCACAGGTAATGAATGCAATGTAACTTTTGCCATTGACCCAGAAGTTCACTGCTTTGCTAAGATTTTATTTCTCTTTGGTCCACTCTCCTTTTAGTCTTAGAGGTTTCTGTAGATATTTTCTTTGGGTGGGAAGAGATTCAGATCAGAATGCTAAAGATCTCTCACCATTCTGTGACAAGAAAATTTCAGATATACGAGGGAGATATTTCAGATCAAATCATATTTGTACTATTATAAATGGATATAAATTCTGTAAATAAATTTATAGTGTTAGTTATTGCAAAAACCCAGAAGTCTCTGATCCTCTTGATGTGGAAGAAAATAGAAAGACATCAGTCTACTTGCAAATATAACACCTAACACCTAATTTACAAAGATGCGTTTCCTCACATGAAGATAGTCTTGCAGAAGAGGGATGATAGTTTCTTCCTTCAGGAGGGATTGGTGAGTAGGGGAGGTCTGAGGTACTGGGAATTCTCTAGGAAAGGCACATCTTCTTATCGTTTTTGCAACACTTACTATTCAATAGTAGTTAATGGGTATTTAAATGTTTCTCTGATTAAATTGGGAAAACAATCTTCATTATAAATGAATTTCTGAAAGAGGCTTTCAACAGAGCATAGGGGCAGGTAGTGACAGCTTGTTTACCTCCAGAGGTGACAGAGATGTCATTTTTTTCAATAGTCATTTTATGGTAGATTCAGGTTATAGTTTTTATTTTATTGTTGATGAAACCAGGCTTCTTCCTGGGTCCACATGAAAGAATAATTTCTAACTACATTGAGCTCAGAGATTATCTTTTATCCTGAAGAAATAAATTTGCCATCAAATAATGTTTTTTTGTTTTGTTTTGTTTTTTTTGCCGTTCGCGGGCCTCTCACTGTTGTGGCCTCTCCCGTTGCGGAGCGCAGGCTCCGGACGCACAGGCTCATAGGCCATGGCTCATGGGCCCAGCCACTCCATGGCATGTGGGATCTTCCCGGACCGGGGCACGAACCTGTGTCCCCTGCATCGGCAGGCGGACTCTCAACCACTGCACCACCACGGAAGCCCAATGCATATATTTTTAATGGAAAAATCAATATCATTTCAAGAAATAAATCCTTCATTCTTAAAGACATATTCTGAACTTCAGGTGAACAGTGAATTAACAACATCCATAACTTTGCTAACATAAAAAATTACCATAAAGATGCTTAAACAGTGCAATAATGTGGTATACAGATTCCGTAGAAAAATTTTGCTGCTTTCAATAAAGTTTTTAATCATTTCTATGAAAGTAGCTACAGAAATGAATATTCTTGAAAAGATAGCTTTTGAGTTGTAGATTGTACACACACTATATAAGAAGACATATAACCTGGCTTAAGTTTCCTTTGCTGTAAAATGAGAAAGTTAAGCTAGAGCTTTTCCAGGATTCATCTAATTCTATGACTAGTCTCATCACAAGAACATTCGCTATTACACTTTATGGTCCAGGGACTTGTCTTGGATATCTCAGAGGAGAAGGCGTAGCTGTGTTCCTACTTGCCTCTTGGCCTTCGGAGGCAAAATTAATCAGGTCAATGTCAGGCCACTAGCTCCATAGGGGAATCCATGGTTCCACTGGAAATCTGCCTTGAGGAGGTTCTGTATTTTCTCATATTTCAGGAAGACATCTGTCCAACGCACAGACGTGTAGAAATCCAGAGCCCTGGGCACACATTCTCAAACCAGGCTTCTGACTTTCAATATCCCTCCCTTTACTGGCAGTGAACATTCCTGGAGGGGAAGGTAGGGAATTATGCACATAGTTTGTTGGCTGTCCATGGCTTCTTTTGAAATGTAATCACTAGCAGTGCACAGGGGGGAAAATTGCCCATCGATGGACATCAAGGGCTCCTAGAACATGTCCAAAACTAAAAGAAATGTGATCTCCTGCTTCCAGGAAATGCCATGAAGTGACAGCAGAAACTGCTAAAGGACTAGTAGTTCCAACAACTTCTTTCCATCTGCTGAGCATTTTGATATTTTAATTTATTCTACGTGCTTGGCTAAAATTTCTCTGGCTTAATAATTAGGAGTTGTTTAATTCCGTGGTTAGTTACTAATTCTATTACTCAAGTTCTGGAGAGCATAGACCCTTTAGCCTGAGTTAGAAGTCACAGTCTTTTCAACGGATTTGGATTTCTCTGAAGGTTGCTTATGGATGGAGAGTTCCTTTTGTTTCATCCAACATCCTGACTACTTATGCTAAGCCACTTATGGGAAATACATATCATTCTGTGTGATTGCCCTCTCAGTAGCTAAAGTGAAGGCAAAAAGGGAACTATTTGATATGGTATTCATGTGTCCTTTTTGGTAATTATTATGATTTAATAGTAATTTTGACAAAAAGATTAATTTACTACTTGTTTTTTCTGGAATACTTTCTTTTTATAATAGACTATCTCCGCACTGCTACAGATAACCTCTACCTGACCTGTAGCTTCTCCTTTTTACATATCCAAGTGAATCACTCTTCTACTGTTTAGACTGGAAAATGGAGGAAACACAAAGATTTTTACTTTTAATTTGTTTCTTTTGCATCAGAAAATTCGTATTTGGTAGATACAGCAAATAAATAACAACAAAACAAAAACAATACATATATGTGAATATTAAACCTTAACAATCTAAAGTTACAGAAAATTAGAATATAAAACCAAAACAATAATTTTAACAGAAGTTTGCAATTGTTTATTCTATTTAATAATTATAAAATATAACAATGCAAGACAAATAAATTTATTTAGAATGCAGAATATACCACAGTGAAAATAAGGTCTTTTTCTTTTAGCACATAAAATATTCCCTTCCAAAAGTGCAAACGTATTCTAACTTAGAAGAGTTGCATAGGGTAAATTGGAAGCTAAATAGTTTAAAATATTTCTGCTTATATGATCAGTAGGGAAAAGATCTATGGCTGAAGAATGATCAATACCATTCAATGGATTATCAAAATCCTGAGGCATTTGTTCTGATACTTTATATACATGCCAGCCTTTGTCAGTCAGCAAACTTTTGTCAATAAATAGATTGCAGGGAAAAACAGAAAGAGAGAATAACAAACCTTGGTTTACTTTATTCATTCTACTTTCTGGCTTTACTCAAACTTCACTTTCATTGTTTCATAAAGGAAAATCCTTCCTTATCTTTCACCTGCCCTCACCTGTTCCGTCTTTACATGACACATGGCACTCCTATGACTTGTCTTAAAATCCTGCAGTCCTGCTTTGAAGTTAAAGAGAGACAGAAAGAGTCAGGGAGAGAGATTGATTTTCTAAAAGACACTATATGGGGACTATATAGAGGAGTTTTAAGGATTTGATATAGGGATAAATTGTTTGAAGCAGTACGTAAAGTATTGAAATAGGTGTTTTGTGTTTTGTTTTTATCCCTCTATCTTCTTACCTTTGAAAAGTTTTTCTTTCTCTCTCCAAAACTAAAAGCTTAATTGCATTGAAGAAGCTTATGAGAAAAATAATAGGAGAAATAAGTTTTTCCTTGGAAATGGCCTCATGATTCCCATTTATTATGAATAGCATAAAAGAATTTAGCTCCTCAAGGGAACAAGCCCTGCACGCCTATGTTTTTAGGATGGGTGTGGGATTTTTTTATGCACCATTCAGAGAAACATATGTCACTTTTGTTAAGATGTAAAGGTGTTTTATGGTGTATGCCTGAGCTCTAATACTATCCAAAGAATTCAAGACAAGTAGAATGTCAAGACGATAGGTAACTAATTAATTACTTTAGGTATTTCTTAGATGTCTACTCTGTGCTATATTAATTTCTATCACAGCTCTCTCTGAGATAGTTAGCAAAGTTCTAATTTTCAGAGTAGAAAGATAAACTTTATCTAATTTCACTCTTTCCACGAAACCATGCTGCTTTCCTAAATAAGCAAAACCTCAGCCTATGCAGAGGGATAGGGCAAAGTATAGCCTGACCAGACCCAGACAGGGAAAAGGCCTCCTTCATATGGCATTTTGCCGTGAGGGCACTTCAATATCTGTCCTCCCTGAGGTGCTATGTCTCTAGTGTAAATGATGGTTAGGCTCCCTGAGGTCACATAGCATTACCTTGCAAGAGATACTTGCCGGAAATTTTATAAACGCATTAAAAGAAATCGCTGTTAGAAATTCAGTTCTCGCTATGGACCATATAATTTACTCTCCAACTAAACTATACGTAATATCAGAGCCAGATCTCAGAAGGCAATAGTAAGATGCCCCTGAAACATGGGAATAGGTTGTTAATATGTAGCTGAGGAGACAACTGATCCAGTATCCATAAGTGCATCTATCATTCATGACCAAGATTAATTGGTAAAAGAGGTTGCTGGAGCTTAATCAATGATATTAATCCATTTTAAAAAAGAGGATGAGTCAGTAGAAGAAGGTTGTGTGCCTAGAATTCAGGAGGAAATTATAGTGGTGATAGATGAGGGAAGGGGAAACGAGAAAGTCTGAGAATTTGTATCCCAGTCTTCAATAATGACCCAGGAAAGAGGGCATCGTGATAAACCTGAGTCCATGATTCAAGCTATTTGTCAGGTGGATGTCTTTTTGATAAATCAACTCTCACAGCATGGTCCTCCACTAGTCACAGGGAGAGTGGCTAAATAAACCGCTTGGCTTCTTTCCATAGTTACCAAACAACAGCCTGAAAATAATCTGAATCACTTTGTATGTTTTCCTAGCTTTCAGTCTTATTCTGTCTGGGCAGCTATATTTCTTGTTGAAAATAAATACAGTTACATTTGCGTTTTTACAGGCACACTCTCTTATCAACTGTGGATGCTTTAAAGAAAATAAAATTTCTGGGTGTAAGCTCAGGACTAGTATAACTATGATGGTCATTTCAAATAATGCCATTCTGAAAGGTGCAGTCTGACTTTATATGTCTCACCTATAGCTTATGTGTCTTTGAAGTTCAGCCATCAGTCTACACCACATACCATCAGTCTATACCTCCCTCTATCCCTTCTCGTCGTTGCCTCCTACCGATCTTCCAGAAATTTGGTGTTCAGCTGATAGCCTTCCTTTCAACCATACATTCTGCCGCAGCCTGACAAAGTGCTCTTTGGATAAGAACGAGGCAAAACTAATGATCCAGGCTCAGTTTAAGGTACAGAAGAACTTTGCTTAAAAGAAAAATGTAACCAAGCAGTACAACAATTGTAGGTCAGAGATATAGATGAGATGCTTTGGCTACCTGATGGAGAGGCAGGAACCTGCCTTAGGTTGGCTGGTTTGGGGGCTGCAAGGCTGGAGCAAAGAAGACACCAGCACTCACTCTACATCCATGGAAGACGTGGGGACTGTGTGTTCTTGTTCCCAATGTGTCAGCAGGACGGCCGTGGCGTGGCTTGCCACTTCATCCATCCAACAACCACTTCATTTCTAAATTGTGAGAAACAAAAGTACAGTCTGCGATTCCCCTATGGTTCCTGGTTTAGTCTTAGCCAGAGAGCATCCATTCAGGTGAGTGTAGGCTGAGCTCTTCTTACTGCAGTTGCAGCCTGAGTTGGGAAGAATGTAGCTCTATTGGCACCTCCAGGGTTGAACTGATGTAACACCAATGTGTCCCAATTTTCCCTTTTTCCAAAAGTTAATACAATACATAAGGACATTGATGTACCAACTAAACACCCTTAATATTGAGAATTAAATAGAAATTTACTCATCCAAAGCTGGAAAACGGCACATATTACCCACAATGCGATGGCCAATCATGCTGCCTGAAGAATGGGATCGCATAAGTAGTAAAAACAAACAAACAAACCTTCTCTGATTCACCTTATTAGAATGCCAGTTTTGATGGCCATTCAACTATTTCATATCTGGCCATTTGCTGTGCAAATTTTCAGTCCATCTGCTGTTTGTGGTAAGCAGAATTCTAAAACAGCTCACAAGATTCCTAGCCCCTGATACACACACACCATGTCCCAGTTATTTTTGAAACACTAATTGAGGTAATGCTGAGAAAGGGATTTTGCAGATATAATTAGTTCCAAAATGAGTTGACAATCAGATAAAAAGATTATCTAGGTGGGCCTGACCTAATTTCATGAGCTCTTTAAATGTGACTCCAGAGGTCAGATAGAGAGAAAGAGCAGTCACAGGGATTTGAAATGCAATAAGAAATCAACATGGAAGAGATTCTCTGTTGCTGGCTTTAGAGATTAAGGGGACCACATGTAAGAAATGTGTGTATCCTTTAGGAACCAACAGTGGCTCCCAGTTGAGAGCCAGCAAGGAAACAGGGATCTCATCCCACAGGGAACTGAATTCTGCCAATGGAAGTGGACCCTGAGCCCCAGATGAGAATGAAGCCAGGCCAACACCTTGATATCAGCCTAGGGGACACTGAGCCCGAGAACCCAATGAGCCAGGCTCAGACTTCTGACCTACAGAACTGTCAGCTAATAAATGGGGATAGTACCAAGCTGGTAAATTTGTGGTAATTTGTTACACAGCCATAGAATATGGTTGAACTATTTGTTGCCTACCAATTTATCATGCAGATTCTATAGTTTGCCTTTCAGTTTACTTTTTAAAGCTATTGCCAGGAATTGAGCTCAAAACTGAATTCTACACGTGGAAGACGGTGGTAGAGTGAGAATGTAAGTAGAGTAGCTTGAGTCCACAGTATTTCCATATAAGACCTTATAGGTCTTGTAATGATTCCTGAGGACTTCATTTTTAAAGGCAAGAGAAATCATGACCTAGTCTTTTCTACAAAAATAAAATACAAACCAAGTTTTTAATTTATTAAATATACAAAAACTTTCTCTGAAACTTTGGTAAAATGATTAGTTCATCATATAACTAGTCCATTGGTTCTAAATATTTGGGCTATTTATATTTAACAATTTTTTAAGCTGTGTATTTCCTTTTCTAAAATATATAATATATTAACTATAATTCTGTATTATATGTATATGTGGGGTTAAACTTAACCATGTAAGAAGTGGTCAGTGGAATGTTAATTTAGCACATAATATTATTTATTGTTGAAACTGTTCAATTCAGTGGGGAATATATATACATACTTTCTTTTTGGCCATGCTGCACAGCTTGCTTGATCTTAATTCCCCGACCAGGGATTGAACCTGGGCTCCCTTTGATGCAAGCATGGAGTCCTAACCACTGGACTACCAGGGAATTCTTTCTGGGGAATATTTTAGATACTAATGTAGATGAAGGCATATATGAGGAAAAACTGATATTACCAAGAATTAAGACAGTAATGAGCTAGTACTCCCAGGATATAACCATTGATGGCATAAATGTTCATGGATTAAAAAAAATGAAAAAAATAAAGTCAAGAAAAATAAATGGTTTCTTCTACTAGTATATGGAAAAAATAAATGTTAGTCACCAGTGTATTATGATAGTAAAAAATAGAAGGATAATGTCATCAAGGACACACACGTTATGCACTGATTAAACCCCTTTAGGGACAAATAAACACACAAAAATGACCAGAATAGACTCTGAGAGAGAAAAAAATGTGGATGAAAACATAGTAACTACCTGCAAACATTTGAACATTAAACCGGAAATGGAGCTGTTTATCACTCCATGCCAGCTACAGCTGAAAGATTATAGGAATTTACAAAGGAGCATTTTAATTTAATCTTATGTAAGTCCTCAGTAGATCAACTATTCTCTTTGGGATTTGAGGAACTTAATGATATAGATTTGCTTAGGCTGAATACCTTTATAATCCTAGTCAAATTCAGTGGTTTTTAGAAGTCTTTACTGCTGTCATATCTTAAACATCTCTAAAAATGTTATTTCCCTAAACACATTCTTTCCATTAAAAAATATTTTTGAGGCTCTTTTGTGTTTCTAATAACTCTTTTGGATATTTCTGGAACTAGGGCAATTTTTTTCAAGTCACCAAGGTGATAATCACTGCAAAAACTTAGAAATTTAGTAAATAATATCCTAAAAAAAAAACATAATATATTTCTTTGTACCAAGCACTGCTATCACTATGATTATCTAAAGAGAATGTAGTATCTTACTCATAGTTCAATGCATACTGCACTGCCTGAAAAATAGAAAAAGGAAAACATATTTATGTGCTAAGGATCATAAAGATAACATTTGCAAGAATGTTTCACTTGTATTACAAGTGTGAAGAACTGCTCAGTTCATTACTGGAGTACCATACCAACTATAAGGGGTTGTTGTGAATTATTAATTTTTTTACGTTGTTATATGATTTTAGTCTTGCTTAAGACTAGCATGATAAAGCAAAGTTGCAAACATATAACGGAAATCTATTATCACTAAAGGTAAATTATTTTTAAAAAGCAGATGATTAATTCACCCAGCAGATGTTTATTTGGGGCCAACTAATTGACAGGCCCCATTCAAATCACTATAAAAACTATGTGAATCTTCCATGAACTTTCTAACAATGGCGGTTTCAGCAATAACCAAAAGCTTGACTGAAATTCCTGAAAGGTTATGACAAATTTAAAGTTCAACTTTTGTTGACAAGCTGAGCTATGTATATTCTGAAGTTCAGTCTGATGTAGCACTACCTGCATCGCACTGGCAAGTTTCCTGTAGGTTACATGTCTCCCTTTTCCTACTTTCCCCCATTCCCACTGCTGAGGCATTTGTTCAGGCCACTCCTATCTCTTGCCTAGATTACTGCAATCGTCCCCTCCAGCCTTGAGCATTTTGCACCCTCTACCAGCGTGCGCTTTCTGAGGTGTTATTCCCTTGCTTATTACCTCATTCTCCCCATTGCTTTTGGAATAAAGTTCAGATTCTTTAAAACAACACACAAGACCCCTGCTAACATTTGCCACCTCATATTCCTCACTCCACTGAGCTGCTTTCTGTTCTGCAAACACACCATACTCTTTCTCAGCCCTGGACATCCTCCGATACATTTTCTTGTGACAAAAAAGGTCCCCCTTTTCTCATTCCCCCTCTTTGTTCCCAATCCCACTCTCCAAATATGAATTTAGTCACCACTTCTGGAACTTTCCTTGATGCTCCCTGACCACTCTCCCAAGGTTAGGTGACCCTCCAGTCTTCTTCTCTAGCATTTCTTACTAACACGGCTGCTTCCCTTTGCTCTCCCCCAGAAGACATTCAGTTCCTTGAGACCCTGTGCTGTCACATCCCCTACACCAAACATGGTGCCAGGACCACAGTAGACACCCAATAAAGATGTTTAATGTGAGAAATAAATGACTTAATCAAATCATCAGGGTGGACTCTGCTTTCTTATCTGCTAAATAATGCGGTCGAACTGGGAATAGATTTATCCTTTGGGAGGTAAGTCTGTCTAGGTACAGAGGAATCCAGGTAGGATGGCATACTAATGGGGAACATTGAGGAAAGTTTAATAAGCGATGATTTACAAAGGTGTGGACAGCTTTTAAGAAAATCATCCAGGAAAACAGTAGAACCCCAGGGCTAGTGAAGAGGATTGAAGAGGTATGGAAGTATCACCTTTAGGCCTAGAAAGGAGAAGGGACGAAATGGTCCTAGGATCCAAAGGGTAGAGGGTTGGGTTGTGACTTTTGGAAGAATATTATTAGTGCCCCCTTGACAACCTGGGAGGGGGGGATCTGAGGGTATAAGGCTCTTCTCTTCTCTTGCCTCTTCCTCTCTGACCTGCACCAGCATCTCACTGGCAGATCCCAGCCGGAAGCCAGAGGACAAGGAGATCTGAAGATGTGGTCCATACATGCCTGCCCTCTGACACTGGGCAGGATGGGGAGGTGACATTTGGATGTGGAGGGGCAAACAGAAAATACCCACCACAGTGATCTAATATTTCAAGAGTTGGCAAATAATAACAATGTTTAAACCGTGAATCGAGACAGTGAACTATTAGGTGGGAAAAATTCTGCCAGATGGGAATAATTAGTAAATTACTGTAATTAGAAAATTTCAAAGTAGTGATTAAATAAATAATAAAAATTATTTAATAATCTGACCTTATAATGTAAGGGTTAAAGTGACTTTGCTCCATATACTCCTTTTCCACGATGCGTGTTTCAAACCTTTTCATTCCTGGTCCAAACACCACATGGTAAGTTAATTCCATCACTCTCTTGAAGTCTTCCTTGAAACCATTGCTATGCCCTCGCATTATAGAAAAACAGGGGTCTCTGGGTATCGCAGAATTTATTTAAATTGGTACAAGAAACTAGGGATGTTGAATAGGGCAGTTCAAAGGGGCAGACTATGGGAATCTGCAAGTTTATATTGCATGAAAGTTGTGAGGTTCAAAGTTGAGTGGGGCTTAGTGAGGTTCAATCTGCATAAATAAAATTTTTATTATCTTTTCTTTTAATTTTCAGATTTCTTACCCTCCGTTACGGTCTGAATTATATCCTCCCCAAAACCTATAGGTTGAAGTCCTACCCTCAGGACTTAAGAATGTGACTATATTTGCAGGTAGGGTCTTTTTTTTTTTTTTTTTATAGATCAATTTGTAGAGAATTGATATCTTTTTATTTATTTATTTATTTTGGGCCGTGTTGGGTCTTCGTTTCTGTGCGAGGGCTTTCTCTAGTTGCGGCAAGCGGGGGCCACTCTTCATCGCGGTGCGCGGCCTTCTCTTGTTGTGGAGCATAGGCTCCAGACGCGCAGGCTCAGTAGCTGTGGCGCACGGGCTTAGTTGCTCCGTGGCATGTGGGATCTTCCCAGACCAGGGCTCGAACCCGTGTCCCCTGCACTGGCAGGCAGATTCTCAACCATTGGCAGGCAGATTCTCAGCCCTACAGGTAGGGTCTTTAAAGAGATAATTAAGTTAAAATGAGGTCATTAGGGTGAGCCTTAATCCAATAAGACTGGTGGTTCTTTTAAGAGACTCTCAGGACAGAGGTACGGAGGGAAGATGTTGGGAAGACTTATGCAGAAGACGGCCACCTACGAGCCAAGGAGAGAGGCCTTAGGAGCAACCAACCTTGCCAAACCTTGATCTTGGACTCCTAGCCTCCAGAATTGTGAGACACTACAGATCGGTTTAAGCCACCAGACTGTGGCACTTTGTTAAGGCAGCTCTAACAGCGCCCCCTCACCCCCTAGGCCACCATCACATCTCTTGCAACTTTAAGCTGACAAATTTCCTGCATAACTCTAGGATTCATTTTCTCCCATGAATTATGTCACCTCAGGGTCTTGGACAGCCCACAATTTTATAACATGATTAAAGCAACAGCAAAATGGTGAAAAAAGATCTCAAATACCAGGAACACAGCCAACGTTCTTCAGGCCATGAGCTAGGGCCTGCTGTTTCCTGTCATCAGAGGGTCTGTGGGATCCAGTTCGTGGGTGTGCAGCTCCAGCTGGGTACTTTTCTTTAACAAATAGTAAAACCAAGCAAGTCTCAGAGTTGCTCTTTTTCAAGGTGTAAAAGCCCAAAGAGGTCCACAATTTCAGTGGGAATGCCAATGATAACGGTTGAAAGAGACCTGGAGAAATCTTCCCTTTTCAGATCACTTTAGCCAAAGCAAAGATCCATTCATAATCATATGCAAAACCTCACCAGAATTAATTATAGGATTGATCCTAAATTTAACCATACACTTATATGGTGGTTTACGATTTTTGTTAAAGATGTAAGCTAGACACAAAAATAATTGACTTGCTGTATTGTGTGTGTGTGTATGTGTGTGTGTCTCTGACATAAGGGGTTCTCATCTTATGATTAATAAACTATTTCCACACACCTAAAGCTAGGCCCACATAGAGAACATTCTTCAAGGAGAAATTATTCTATTTTAAAAGATGTTTCAGTCCTTGAAACAATAATACAACCTCTGTGTTCATTCGAACTATTGTTTACTTACATCCACTATTAAGAAATACTAATCTGACTATTCTTAAAACCATTTGGCAGCTTCCCACCACACATAAAGAAAGTGTGAATGCCTTATCATGTCCACGAGCTCTCCATGAACTGAGCCCTTTGATTTTTAGCCCTCGCTTATGAGGACTCATCCTGCCACCCACAGCCCATTTGGCTTTCTTTCTGTTCCCTAAATACACCAAACTCTTTCCCCTCTCAGAGCTTTTGCACATTCTGATCCTTCTGCCCAGAAAACTGTTCCCAAGGGTTTTGACTTAATTTACTCCTTCTCATCTTTGAGGACTCAGCTCACACATCACCTTCTTTCTTGAACTTCTACCTCAGTGCCCTTTTCCCCCATTAACTATCATATAACCCTTGTTATTTCCTTCATAGAAACTTTCAGTCTTACATATCATGTTTATTTATTTTGTGTACTTACTTAGTATCCTCTTCTCACTAGAGTGTAACTGGCGTAAAGGCAGAGATCTTATTTTTCTTGTTTACATGCCTATCCAAAGAGGCAGCTGTGGACACAGGAGTTGCTCAATAAATATCTGATAAATAAACAGACAAAAGATATGGTTTCCAAATATACATGTGTGTAATATTATATGATCCTTGATGCTGTCAATCTCAGCCCATTTTCTTTAAAACATTTTTCAGTGTTTAAAATTTTGAAGACAGCTTAAATGGTGCTAGATTACTTGGTCTTTTCCATAAAGCTTATTTTAAGTTTAACTTGATTCTGTCAATAAATAAATCATACTTGCCTATAGTATGCCAGGCACTATACTTGGCACTTAATATGACGATGTAGTTTTCCTTCCAATTCTCTTTCCATTTTTCAGAATTCTCAGAGATTATGAAGCTATCAGAGATTATGAATTATCAGAACAACTTATAAGAATCTTCCCCAAATTTGCTGACCCTCAATACTTTTGCCTATAAATTGGAGATAGTCAATACCAAGCCTCCACACCTCTAATTCTGTTGGTATTGTAGTTCTGTTTTCATTAACTTATGCTCCTAGCACCTCTTTATATTTATACAGTGGATAAAAGTCATCAATGATGATGCCACATCCTATTTAGTTCTCTATTTTATTTTCCTGCAGACGAGAAATATACAGCAGGAAAGAGATGGTTTGAGGAAAAGCATTTTTTCTCATGCAGGTACAATTTACATTTTAAAACGAATGTTTAAAAGAGGCCAGTTTAATCTGCTGAAGAGACAGGCTACCTAAGGTAGGTAATGGTACCTATAAATATTTACTAGTTCTTTCCATCAATAGACATGTTTTCTAAATATTCAAGACAAGTAGGAAGGAATAACAAACACTGGGCTTCTCCTTTCCTCCCTAATGATGCTTTTTTCATTGCGTATAAGGTCATTTCTTGGCTGCTCTCTGCTCATCCCACAGGCTCTAGCTATTCTGTGTTCACCATCTATGATAAGTCATTTCAATTAAAAGTAATACCATTTTATTGCATTTAATCCAAAGGGTGATTTAAAACTTTATTCATAGCAAGGGAGTGCCTGTCAAACATTATTTTTACACATCAATTCCTGGTCTTTACCACATTTACAATAAAGTCGTCAAATTGAGCCATATTTCTTTCTATATCTTCCTGTAAAGTCTTTGCCCTCCTTCCTGCTTTTTTGTCACCTTGAAACACATTTCACTTTTCTCTCCCATGAAAGACTTCGGTCAGCTTGAAAAACAGATATGGGCGAATGCCTACATTGGGGAAGAAGATATTGGCACATCTAACCCAGAGGTAGAGACAGTGTTCCAAAGATAGTATACTGGTATTTTACTCCTTTGCTGTTAGTGGTGGTTGAAAAACAAATAATAGGAGAGTTTTATAGTTTCTGGACATGTGTATCATGTATAAGTGATTTAGTACTTCCAGAAGTGCAGTCAAATATGTCTGAAAAATGCAGATTGAACGTCTCTGTGCAGATTTGTTAAATAGTCCTTCCTATCAAAATGAAAAATAAACCATAAAGATGTATCAGATATGATGTTGTGAAAGCTTCTAAAAGGTGTCACTCGACACTGAAAAATTACACGGAATCAATAAGTATACTACAGACTCACTCTGTGCGTGGAGAATTTTTCAAAATATTATCGGTGTTTTGAAATTAAGAATTAAAGTGCTCAGCACAGTGACTAGCACATAGAATGTGGGCCAGGAGGAGAGAGAAAAGATGATGCAGGTAAGAGATTCTGAGGTAAGAGTGATATCATATCGCTCAGGTATTTTTAATATTCTAACAATTAACTCATCAGTGCTTAAATCTGTAATTCCCCATGAACTTAAATTTGATAACTTTTTGAGGGAGTTGCAAAAAGTCACATTCTTTCTTTGAAAGTTTATTCTTGGATGTTCCCATGTGTTAAGAAATATGTTGAAAGACGAATTTAAGCAAGAGACCATATCCAGAACTTGTTTACTTTTACCTTAGTACTAAGGTTCAAGTTACTTTCAAAATTATAAGCCAGAAATAGTGTCCTTTTTTCCACTAGAAAAGGCAGTCTTTCAAGTTTTAAATCCCACTGTCATTAGCTCTCTCAAAGACAAAAGCAAGCAAATAAATATCTAATCAATATTAACTTCTTTCTTCTCCTCTTTTCTAAGTACTATGAGAAAAAATTTAATTCCTTTTTTAACACAAGCAAAAATAAAGACTTTTAAATATACCAAATATCCAAATAGTGTTAACAATAATTATGTGCTGACATAAGGTGAGATGTAAATAACTAACTAAATCACATGAGTTTAATGATACTAAGCTGAGCTGCTTCTGTTTTCAGCTATTTTGAGTATCAACCTCAGAAAATAATATTTGCAATACATATGCTATATTTTATGAGGCTACCAGATATAAGATTTCTTGAATTTTACACTAATTTTTCATTATATATGTTAGTTTTCAAAAATCACTATTTATCTTCATTTTTACAAAAATCCTCTTGTTCACAGTATTCATTTTGAATGAACAGTCAACAAGAAGTACTCAAAAAAAGCTAGGACAGTCACCACAGCCTGTGTCCCTCAGGGATGAAATGATATTAGATTTGGTGAGGCGAACCGTATATCACAAATACTCCCAGCACTGGACAAGGAAATATTTCATTGCATGGGAGGGGTGGATTTAGAATTACTCTCTGCCCTCAAATGCCATATTTTATCTTAGGATACATCATTGACATACTCTCTTGATTTCATCAAATCTCTTAAGAGCTTGCTTTCTTCAAATACAAACTCATACACACATACGCATACACATCATTGAATAGATATCATTCAAAGCTATTTCAATTTTCCCTTTTTTTAAACTCTCAGCGAATTGTTCTTTTATTTTTTCCTATAGGCTTAGCATTTCTAAATTTAATGATACGTGATTTGAATTCATTAGTTATCACCTTATTAAAAGGGATCGTATCTCATTAATTTTTGTATCCAAAGCACCAACACAGAGTACCCACACTGAATAGACAGCCATGCTTGGTGAATTAGTTAGCAAAATGTTTGTCAAAGAAGGCTCCATCACTAACCCGCTTCTAGCCACTGTTGAAACTTACAGTTCAGAAGGCCCCTCATCAATTCAGGCCACTGCAAATGATGTTTTATTTTGACTTAGGGTCTTGAAGTCATCTTCAAGATCACTTCATATCTTAACCAACCATATAAAAAACTGAACCCATTTCAGGAAATAAAAATGTATGTGTCCAAATATTGGTTTAGAGGAAAGTATTGCATTTTTCCAGTAAGTTGTTCACATAACATTTTCCCTATTCCAACCACCTATCCAAAACCATCAAAGTGGAGAAACACGCCAACACACATACTAATCAAACTGTCAAAAATTAAATACAAAGAAAACATATTAAAAGCAGCAAGGGAAAAACAACAAATAACACACAAAGGAATCCCCATAAGGTTAACAGCTGATCTTTCAGCAGAAACTCTGCAAGCCAGAAGGGACTGGCAGGACATATTTAAAGTGATGAAGGAGAAAAACCTACAACCAAGATTACCCAGCAAGGATCTCATTCAGATTTGATGGAGAAATTAAAACTTTTACAGACAAGCAAAAGCTGAGAGAGTTCAGCACCACCAAACCAGCTTTACAACAAATGCTAAAGGACCTTCTCTAGGCAAGAAACACAAGAGAAGGAAAAGACCTACAATAACAAACCCAAAACAATTAAGAAAATGGGAATAGGAACATACATATCGATAATTACCTTAAATGTAAATGGATTAAATGCTCCTACCAAAAGACACAGACTGGCTGAATGGATACAAAAACAAGACCCATATATATGCTGTCTACAAGAGACCCACTTCAGACCTAGAGACACATACAGACTGAAAGTAAGGGGATGGAAAAAGATATTCCATGCAAATGGAAACCAAAAGAAAGCTGGAGTAGCAATTCTCATATCAGACAAAATGGACTTTAAAATAAAGACTATTAGAAGAGACAAAGAAGGACACTACATAATGATCAAGGGATCGATTCAAGAAGAAGATATAACAATTGTAAATATTTATGCACCCAACATAGGAACACCTCAATACATAAGGCAAATACTAGCAGCCATAAAAGGGGAAATCGACAGTAACACATTCATAGTAGGGGACTTTAATACCCCACTTTCACCAATGGACAGATCATCCAAAATGAAAATAAATAAGGAAACACAAGCTTTAAATGATACATTAAACAAGATGGACTTAATTGATATTTATAGGACATTCCATCCAAAATCAACAGAATACACATTTTTCTCAAGTGCTTATGGAACATTCTCCAGGATAGACCATACCTTGGGTCACAAATCAAGCCTTGGTAAATTTAAGAAAATTGAAATTGTATCAAGTATCTTTTCCGACAACAATGCTATGAGATTAGATATCAATTACAGGAAAAGATCTATAAAAAATACAAACACATGGAGGCTAAACAATACACTACTTAATAGCGAAGTGATCACTGAAGAAATCAAAGAGGAAATCAAAAAGTACCTAGAAACAAATGACAATGGAGACACGACGACCCAAAACCTATGGGATGCAGCAAAAGCAATTCTAGAGGGAAGTTTATAGCAATACAATCCTACCTTAAGAAACAGGAAACATCTCGAATAAACAACCTAACCTTGCACCTAAAGCAATTAGAGAAAGAAGAACAAAAAAAACCCCAAAGTTAGTAGAAGGAAAGAAATCAAAAAGATCAGATCAGAAATAAATGAAAAAGAAATGAAGGAAACGATAGCAAAGATCAATAAAACTAAAAGCTGGTTCTTTGAGAAGATAAACAAAATTGATAAACCATTAGCCAGACTCATCAAGAAAAAAAGGGAGAAGACTCAAATCAATAGAATTAGATATGAAAAAGGAGAAGTAACAACTGACACTGCAGAAATACAAAAGATCATGAGAGATTACTACAAGCAACTCTATGCCAATAAAATGGACAACCTGGAAGAAATGGACAAATTCTTAGAAATACACAACCAGCCAAGACTGAATCAGGAAGAAATAGAAAATATGAAGAGACCAATCACAAGCACTGAAATTGAAACTGTGATTAAAAATCTTCCAACAAACAAAAGCCCAGGACCAGATGGCTTCACAGGCGAATTCTATCAAACATTCAGAGAAGAGCTAACACCTATCCTTCTCAAACTCTTCCAAAATATACCAGAGGGAGGAACACTCCCAAACTCATTCTACGAGGCCACCATCACCCTGATACCAAAACCAGACAAGGATGTCACAAAGAAAGAAAACTACAGGCCAATATCACTGATGAACATAGGTGCAAAAATCCTCAACAAAATACTAGCAAACAGAATCCAACAGCACATTAAGAGGATCATACACCATGACCAAGGGGGGTTTATTCCAGGAATGCAAGGATTCTTCAATATATGCAAATCAATCAATGTGATACACCATATTAACAAACTGAAGGATAAAAGCCATATGGTCATCTCAATAGAGGCACAGAAAGCTTTCGACAAAATTCAACACCCATTTATGATAAAAACCCTCCATTAAGTAGACACAGAGGGAACTTACCTCAACATAATAAAGGCCATATATGACAAACCCACAGCCAACATCGTCCTCAATGGTGAAATACTGAAAGCATATCCACTAAGATCAGGAACAGACAAGGTGGTCCACTCTTACCACTGTTACTCAACATAGTTTTTGAAGTTTTAGCCACAGCAATCAGAGAAGAAAAGGAAATAAAAGGAATCCAAATCGGAAAAGAAGAAGTAAAGCTGTCACTGTTTGCAGATGACATGATAATATACATAGAGAATCCTAAAGATGCTACCAGAAAACTACTAGAGCTAATCAATGAATTTGGTAAAGTAGCAAGATACAAAATTAATGTACAGAAATCTCTGGCATTCCTATACACTAATGATAAAAAATCTGAAAGTGAAATCAAGAAAACACTCCCATTTACCATTGCAACAGAAAGAATAAAATATCTAGGAATAAACCTACCTAAGGAGACAAAAGACCTGTATGCAGAAAATTATAAGACACTGATGAAAGAAATTAAAGATGATACAAACAGATGGAGAGATATACCATGTTCTTGGATTGGAAGAATCAACATTGTGAAACTGACTGTACTACCCAAAGCAATCTACAGATTCAATGCAATCTCTATCAAACTACCAATGGCTTTTTTCACAGAACTAGAACAAAAAATTTCACAATTTGTGTGGAAACACAAAAGACCCTGAATAGCCAAACCAATCTTGAGAACGAAAAACGGAGCTGGAGGAATCAGGATCCCTGACTTCAGACTATACTACAAACCTACAGTAATCAAGACAGTATGGTACTGGCACAAAAATAGAAATATAGATCAATGGAACAGGATAGAAAGCCCAGAGATAAACCCACGCACATATGGTCACCTTATCTTTGATAAAGGAGGCAGGAATGTACAGTGGAGAAAGGACAGCCTCTTCAATAAGTGGTGCTGGGAAAACTGGACAGGTACATTTAAAAGTATGAGGTTAGAACACTCCCTAACACCATACACAAAAATAAGCTCAAAATGGATTAAAGACCTAAATGTAAGGCCAGAAACTATCGAACTCTTAGAGGAAAACATAGGCAGAACACTCTATGTCATAAACCACAGCAAGATCCTTTTTGTCCCACCTCCTAGAGAAATGGAAATAAAAACAAAAATAAACAAATGGGACCTAATGGAACTTCAAAGCTTTTGCACAGCAAAGGAAACCGTAAACAAGACGAAAAGACAGCCCTCAGAATGGGAGAAAATATTTGCAAATGAAGCAACTGAGAAAGGATTAACCTCCAAAATTTACAAGCAGCTCATGCAGCTCAATAACAAAAAAACAAACAACCCAATCCAAAAATGGGCAGAAGACCTAAAGAGACATTTCTCCAAAGAAGATATACAGAGTGCCAACAAACACATGAGAGAATGCTCAACATCATTAATCATTAGAGAAATGCAAATCAAAACTACAATGAGATATCATCTCACACTGGTCAGAATGGCCATCATTAAAAAGTCTAGAAACAATAAATGCTGGAGAGGGTGTGGAGAAAAGGGAACACTCTTGCACTGCTGGTGGGAATGTGAATTGGTTCAGCCACTATGGAGAACAGGATGGAGGTTCCTTAAAAAACTACAAATAGAGCTACCATATGACCCAGCGATCCCACTACTGGCATATACCCTGAGAAAACCATAATTCAAAAAGAGTCATGTACCAAAATGTTCATTGCAGCTCTATTTACTATAGCCAGGACATGGAAACAACCTAAGTGTCCATCATCGGATGAATGGATAAAGAAGATGTGGCATGTATATACAATGGAATATTACTCAGCCATAGAAAGAAATTGAGTTATTTGTAGTGAGGTGGGGGGACCTAGAGTCTGTCATACAGAGTGAAGTAAGTCAGAAAGAGAAAGACAAATACCGTATGCTAACACATATATATGGAATCTAAGAAAAAAAAATGTCATGAAGAACCTAGGGGTAAGACAGGAATAAAGACACAGACCTACTAGAGAATGGACTTGAGGATATGGGGAGGGGGAAGGGTAAGCTGTGACAAAGTGAGAGAGTTGCATGGACATATATACACTACCAAATGTAAAATAGATAGCTAGTGGGAAGCAGCCGCATAGCACAGGGAGATCAACTCGGTGCTTTGTGACCACCTAGAGGGGTGGGATAGGCAAGGTGGGAGGGAGGGAGATGCAAGAGGGAAGAGATATGGGGACATATGTATATGTATAACTGATTCACTTTGTTATAAAGCAGAAACTAACCCACCATTGTAAAGCAATTATACTCCAATAAAGATGTGAAAAAAAAGAAAATAAAAACCATCAAAGGTGTAAGATAGAATTTCTTTATACAGAGGCTCATTTATAGTTCTACATGTTGTATGTTTCCAATTTAGATTTTTCTCCATATAAACACTGTCTTATAAAATTTTTATAAAATTTCATTGCTTAAGACTTAAAAGTGACTATTTGGAAAGGTTTTGTTTTTGTTATTTTTTAAATGAAATTCATACTGTCTTAGTTTAAAAAATTATATACATAACTTCCCTAGTGACTTTGATTTTCCTAAAATAACTGTGAGCTGTTCTTATTCAACCAATCAATATATATTTATTGTCTTATTCTATTTACCAAGACTATTAGGTTCTGACTATTCTAATTTATTTGACCTTGAATCATTGCTTTACTTGGGCAGCAGAAAAATAATAATAATGGTAACACATCTTGTTTCATTTTTGTTTATAATTATATTTTAGTTTTTCTGTTTGACCAATACTATCTTGTTCTCTATTTTAAAGTTTTTAATTCTTTAGGGATTGTAGTCCTTCCTCATTTGCCATTAGTCCTGTGTTTTGTCCCATCATGCACTTTTTCCTTTTTCTTTTTCAATATTCTTCTGGACACTTAATTTGTGCTTTAGTTATATATATCTGGTCCTTGATAATTTTTCTTAATTTTTGAAGAAAATAATTTCTTCCCTAAAAAGTGTTAAAAGCAGAGCTCACAGAGCCAAATCTTTGTTATTTCCCCACCTCTCAATAATTTTGAGCAACCTCAAAGAGCAAACTTTGCTTTACAGTGCTGGGTATAGCGGGAAGTAAATAAATCATTATGCTTCCAGACCCCTCCTAGTCTGTAAAGTTTTAATGGTTTGTCTTTGTCCTGTTTATCCCTAATATTAAAATGATAAGATGTTTTCTTCTGAAATTTCAGAGAGTAAGTGCTACTTTGTACCATACCACATCCTGCATCCTGTAGATCAACGTTGGATAACCAGTACCACAGTCCTCTAGTGTGCTCTCATTTTTGTTTTGAATTTCTTCTACTGAAGAAAAGCCAACCCCAGGCTTTTATTTTCTGATTAGAGTTCACTTTGGATGTCACTGTGCAGATCCATTGATCTGTGAAGTTGAATAATCATCGGAATAGCTTGATCAAAATAAGTGATCTTGATCAGATATCAGGGAAGTTTTGAATTTGGAAGGATCATCAGGGACCATCCATTCCCATGACCTCATGCACTACAGGTGATAAAACTGAGCCCAGAGAGAACAGACTTGCCCAACTTCGTGGAAGCAAATCCAGTTGTCCAGTACTCTTTCCATTTCATCTCACTAGACTAAGCTTTTTAAAACTGTTTTCAACCTCTTTTTCCTTAAGAATTATTTTTATTCGCCTCCCCCAACCTGAAAAGTCTGGATAAAGTGGTTTCTCTCATCTATTACAAGAGTCCTGCCATTCTGTCCTCTGGTTCAGTGGGGTAGCTTGTGTTCTCTTGATCTTGAATCAACATAAATGATGTTCTTTGATTATTTTTCTTGTTTTACTCCTGCTCTGCAGAATAAGAGCAAGAAAAGTTAAAGGGAAATTACAATAGCTTCTGGCCTATCCTCTGTTGACTCATGTAAAAATACTTCTTTCCAGGTAAATATATCTCTGCTTTCTCTCAACAAAACAGCTGGAGCTATAAATAAGATGATTTAGAGGTATTTGTAACCCCCATATGGCCTTGTACATTGTGTTTAATACATTTCAGGTGAATTATTATTTTGGCTATTTATTAAGGCAAATCATCATTTGAAACTGCATGGCTAAAGAAAAGCACAAACTCAAAAATAGCAAGAACTATCCCATAGTAGTGTTGTACTTGTACCTTAAAGTAGCCTTTTTATGTGCATAGAGACACTGGAAAAATATCCTTCCCTACTCTTTTCCTACACCTCTACCCCATCCTCCTCACACACAGCTTTCATAAACTATGAGCCCCTCACTTGGCTCATTCTTTTTTTTTTTTTTTTTTTTTTTTGCGGTACGCGGGCCTCTCACTGTTGTGGCCTCTCCCGTTGCGGAGCACAGACTCCGGACGCGCAGGCTCAGCAGCCGTGGCTCACGGGCCCAGCCGCTCCGCGGCATGTGGGATCTTCCCGGACCAGGGCACGAACCCGTGTCCCCTGCATCAGCAGGCGGACTCTCAACCACTGCGCCACCAGGGAAGCCCTACTTGGCTCATTCTTTATATTACAAGTTACACTATTTTCAAAGCGAGGTTTGCATTTCTTATACTTAATCCAATGATATCTGCATTGTGTGTGTTTCACAAATAAACTTATGAATGATGAAGTCCTCTTTCTACAAAGGCACTCTTGTCAACGAACGTACCTTGGGATTTGATGCAGAAACTTCTTCTATGACTATAATTGTTACCAACCTACACATTAAAGGATCAGTGATCTGTACGCTTCATACTTGCCCAGAAACAATCAATAGTTCAGCACTTTAAGAAATTCAAAAAACTAAACAAAATTAATACACTGGAGAGTTTAGAAACATGCTGTGAACCAATGTTTTAGAAATAATGCACTATGTAAAAATTAAACTAGTTTAACTACAAAATTTAAGAAGGTGCTATTTTCACTTATCCGTGTAACTCTCATACCATGCCATAACCATGTCATCAAATGCCATGGGAATATACATCTTATACCGATGCTTTGTATGCTTTTTAAGGTGATTCTTTGATCCTTTATTCATCAGTGTTGAAAATTCACAAAATTCAATTTCCTTAGTCATTAAAATATTTTTAATGGGTTTGGACAAAGATTTAGGAATGGAAGACAGTTCACAGTTCAAAGTGTTTGATTTGCTATCATAGACAAATGAAATAGATTCTAAAGACTGGAAAATTCCACAATGGATGGAAATGTCTAGAAGCACATCAGTCAGGCAAATTCCATGAGAACTGACCTGACTGTGCCCAGTTTCCCCCATGAGCTACAAAAACTTTAAGGATTTAGAAACAACAGAGTTATAATGATATTCTTGCTTGACTCCTTTATTTTACAAATGAGAAGGTAGAGGCCACAAAAATTGTATGACTTGAAGTAGCCAAGAAGTAGAGTCCAGGTCTCCTGACCCCGGCTGGGATTTATTCACTGCTCAAGTGTAATAGATGGTTACAACCCCGAGAGCTCATAGACCGTGGAATGACACCCGTGGGACCAAAGCAAAAATGACTAAGTTAAATTGGTTAATTCATTCAATAAGCACTCATCAATTTCCAGTTAAATATAGTTCAGGGCCACTACCTTGTTTCTTTAAAACTCCAACAGCAGAAAAAGAGGTTCATTCTAGTGGTGAATAAGGCCTTCAGTGCAGTATCCGAGTTAAACGTTAATAACAAACCAGCAGACATACAAAATTAAGGTAAAACTTGTAACAAAAATCAGACTGTTTAAAAGAAACCAGAATCACGCAAACAAGTCCTATAATAGTATTTCTTCACAAACCAAAGTGTACTACAACCAGATGTGTTCTTCCTAACCCACTTGTAAGAATAAGACCTACTGGGGCTTCCCTGGTGGCGCAGTGGTTGAGAGTCTGCCTACCGATGCAAGGGACACGGGTTCGTGCCCCGGTCCGGGAGGATCCCACATGCCGCGGAGCGGCTGGGCCCGTGAGCCATGGCCGCTGAGCCTGCGCGTCCGGAGCCTGTGCTCCACAGCGGGAGAGGCCGCAACAGTGAGAGCCCCGCGTACCGCAAAAACAACAACAACAACAAAAGACCTACTGAAAACGTAGAAGGTTGATAACATCTCCGTTTGAAAAAATATGTACTCTAATATAGCAATGAGGTAGGTTTAGACACTACTTTTTAAAAAATTAGTTTTTCTCTGTTAACACATAGAAACTACCTGAATGCAAAGTAAGTAATCAAAGGTTATGCTAATTTTGTTTGCCCTAGTTTGGCCAAATCGTTGCTAGCATAATATTTGGAACTAATGTTTAGATTTCAACGAAGTTTCCTTTAACGATAAGGAAAAAAAATTCCGTCCTGACCTTGGTCTGCCAACTTCAGCTTGCTGGATTTTGAAATGTGTGGCCTGAGAGAGCTACAAGGTCTTGGATTATTGTACAGGGCTTTCTTAGGAAGTCTTTGCCTTACACAAACCTGCTGCCAAACTCGCCTGTGGCGTATATATCCTTACTGGAATTTACTGACCTATTATTTCATATACAGATAGAGATATAGGTATAGATATAGATCTATCTATATAATAATATATATAAATAATAGATAAATCTGTCTGTAAAGCAAAAGAAATTCTAAGACTTTGGAGTCAGTGCTTGCTTGTCACAACCTACTAACCTATAGATTTCTCCTTCAGGTGTTTCTAGAACACTTGGGGAAGAATCTGAGACAGGGCAGAGGTGAAGAAGAGAAGGTGACTTAGGAGACAAATGCCGGAGATCACCACTCCCTGGACCAGGAGTGGGTGGCACCAGAGCCCAAGGGCTGGGAGGGAGGGCGAGTGGCCAGCAGAGGTAAGGCCAGAGAGTGACAGCCAGAGAGCGACAAAGGCGGAGACGGGGAGGCCGGCAGGCGGGCGCGCGGCTGGGGGGAGTGAGGGGTTGGTGGGGGAACCGGGGGGCGGAGCCGCGGGGCGGGGCGGCGGCGGGAGCGGGAGCGGCCGGGAGCCCAGGCGGCGACGCAGCCCCAGTCGGACGGGCGAGGGCGAGGGCGAGCGCCGGGCTCAGCGCCGCTCCAGCTCCGGCACCGCGCTCCTGCCCACCGCGCGGCCCAAGGCGGGCGGAGTCCGCGAGAGTTTGTCCCGGAGCTCGGGGAAGTTTCCCGCCGAAGCTCCGCTCCCGTGAAAGCAGTCCCTGCCGGCACCCTCAGCTCCCCTAGCCGCTCGCCAGGTAACCGCCGGGGGTCGGGGCGTGGGGGAGGGGGTCCGGGATTGGAGGGGCCGAGATTGCGGGGGCGCAGCTTGCACCCACGGTAGGAGAGGGGTCTGGGTGGGCGGGGAAGCGCACCCTCACCTTTCCAGGTACTCCATCTCTGATGACTGCAGAAGGCATCTTCTCTTTCTACCCTAATCCCCTCCCCCCCCATTTGAACCCACGCCCGTTCACTTTATTGATTGTGCTGAGGGGAAAGGGGGTCCGGGAGATGGAGGGGGTGCGAAGACTTGGAGAGGGGAGGCGGAGGAGGACGGGTGCCTGAACTCGGGAGCTACCTGTGCTGGATTCCTGAGCCCCGGCGGGGCGGGTCACCCTGCACCCCAGGATTCTGGTGCCAGCCCCCACTCGGGGCAAGCCAGCCGAGGTTGGAAAGAAGACATCAGGAGGAACGGTCTTGAGTTTCTGATGGCGGTTTATCCGGTCCTCCAGCGTGTTTGGCAGAAAGATGAGCATCTCTGCTGTGATGCCCCTTTTTGCATCGGTCCCAAACTCCGAGACCTCGCAGAGGCTCTTGCTGAGGCTGCGGGCCACGTGGGAGGGAAGTGCGGAGACTCGGAGCCCAGGTTCCATCCGGGCCGGGCAAAGGGGTTGGGGGTGCCCTGGGGAGGGGCCCGAGGTGGGTGGGAGAGAGTAGGAACTGCGTGGTTGCTTTGTTGCCGCAGCTGTTACTTTCACACGGTTACCTGCTCCCGCTTCTGCCCCGTTTCAACATCCTGCCTATCAGCGTGTTTCTGTTAGGAGGCTAAAAGGTGTTATGTTTGATGTCTGTCAGCAGTTATTTCCAACTAAGTTCACAGGAGCGATGCTGGAGCGGCCGCTGGTTCTCCCTCCTCTTCCTGCAGGTCCACCCCCAACTCCCTCGCATCAGCAAACCTGTCCTGAACAGTTCCCAGGGTTTTCAAAGGGATAGGAAGTAAATCATACAGAGTGTGTGCTTGTGTGACTTTTCCCCCATTATGTTATCACGAGCAAATCAAAACACTGTGGATGTTTAATAGGACTCTCCTTTAGCAGTTTTTGTAGTAATTAAGAGTATTATTTACCAGTATTTATTTTTCTTTAGTTTAAGCCCAAACATTGCGTTAACCTCTCTGTATACAGTTTTATCTGTGTTTGTCACTATTCCATTGGGTTTAAAGGACGTGGGCTTATTTTAGACTGACATATGTATACACACCAAAATACAGTGTGACTGTAGTTAATATTTATCTGTCTTCCTAGTTCGGTGGCCTGGCACCTGCCAGTTCCAGTACATAATTATAGTACAATATGCCTGTCTACCAAATTGAGAATAAGGAGATTGTCATTGCCTTTCATGGGCGAGAGTACCCTGGACTACCAGATTTTATGATTGCTCAGAGGGTTTTTAAGGCTTCAATCAGCATGAATCTGATACACAGAACAAAATTACAGTTCTTCCCCATGTATCCAAAAAAGGATACAATACCCGGGCACTGGTAGTTGACTCATTATTGAGGAAAAATTTAAGTCCTCTCATCACACAGAAAACATTTTGATTGAATATAGTCAATAAGAAATAGCACACATTGAATGACTTGAGAAAACAAGAGGAATTTTCCTTTGGCCTCATTTGGGTTTTATCTCTTTTATTACAGTAGCATCCTCCAGAAAATGAGCCTTGCAGGTAGTTGTTGGTCTGTAGTGACTACAACACCATATTTTTTAATACAGAGGCTTGCTGACAGTCCAAAAACATAAATGTTTTAAACCGTTACCAACCATCTGTTCTCTCCCACTCAAAGCATAATGTTTTATTTTCACAGGTATCAAGACATACATCCTCACTTTAGACATTTCCATGAACATCCCAAAAGCTGTAATGGTATCTGATCTTGACCCAAGTTCAGCAACTGTTGTGTTTGGTTTATTACACTGTAAGCTCCTCTCCTTTTATTTTCAATGAAAGAAGAAATCAAAAAAGTTTTAAAGCCTTTGGCCAAGGCTGGTGTATACTCCATTGAAATCTGATTGCTCTTTTTTTCCCCCACCTTTTTGTTACCAGAGAGAAGCTGAGAGTTAGTGCAGCTGCAGGCTCCTCCTGATGGCATTCTTTCCCTTTCTTCCTGGTCACAAGGGTAGCATTTGGTGCTCTGATGCAGTGCATGAAACAGCCCCATGACTCCAGAAAATTAGTGTGGTTTGCAGAAGAATGTAACATCTTCCCAGGAAGAATTGACAAAATGGGAGACTAACAATATTCTAACCCCCAAATTAAGTAGACCTAAGACATACACATTCTTTCCCGCACAAATATTCTGTATGCGTAATATAGGGTATTATATAAGATACGAGTAAAATGTCTATCTACATAGTATCTTTATATTTGTGTTTGGGAATCTAGATGAATTTGTATATAATCGGCAGATAGACACACACCCTTCATTTTGTTCATGTTGTCATTAAAGCAAGATTTGAGGTTTTGAGTCCTCCCCCCATCCAGAATGCTTTCCCATTTGGGAATGTCTGCTTTATCTGGAACTGCAATGTTAGGATATTTTTATCACTTAAAATTAAGTCACCTAATAAAAATATTGTTCCTTCAGTGTGGCCAGAACGTTGGGAAATTCTTTTTACTCAAATCTGGGTGTCCCAAAGCACTTCCGTATTTTTAAGGAAAAAGATATTGGCAATCTTGCTCACACTTTGCAAATAATGGATATGTACTTGAAGATTATCACGAACCAAAGAAAGGTGGGGCTTCTGTCTTCTTACCTGTTACACTGCTCTATACTGCCCTTGCCTTGAAGGCACAAGGGTCTCCTTACTTGCTGCCAGGATAGCATTGAAAAGAATGAACCCAAGCTATAGATAATTTTGAAAGTAAAGTTGCATTTTAAAATATGGTCTAATTTAAACCTTTGGAAAAACATAAGGATGCGATTTTTCTGTGTACTAAAAACGAATTATTGAGGGGAGACAGTTTCATCAAGTATAGGAAGCACTCTGAATTATTCATGTTAATGAGAGGAATAGAGGCAAAGATAATCCAAAATCATGGTTATTTACGAAGTCATTTGTGTTTGTCTTTGGAATGTATTACACGTTTGATTTGAAAACGATTTTCATTGTTATTGTGGGCAAGTTGCCTTTCTAATTATTTTGTTTTGTTTAGGTTAATTTTTAAATGAGCTTGCATATCTCAAACACCAAAACTGATTTATGGGGAGATGGGGCATGTGGGCAGCCTGCCCAGAAACGAGCTGGGTGACAGAAATGAGCAAACCTGGTATGAAAACTTTGAAGTAAATTATATATAACTCCCAGAGAGGTAATCAAGACTGGATTCTATACCTACTTAATGAATTTGTGTTAAGGATTAGATGTGTTCCTGGAAAAATAAAAGTCCTTCGATCAAAATTGGAGAAATTCAGTCCCACTTTGCATATAACAGAGGTGATTAATATGTTTTTGAAAAGATGATAGTGCGGGGTGCTTCTGAAAACCAAATAGGAATATTCTAACTTTTAAGTCTTTTTTTGTTTGTTTGTTTTTGTCTTATTAAATGGAAGTTTTTAAGCATGAGGTTTTCCTAAAGCATACACGTGTGTATGTGTTAAGGTGATACTCCTAAGCCTTATTTCTATATGTATGTTTCTAAAACAAAAACAGCAAGTTGCCATCAGAATAAGGGGTTTGGTCCATTTGCTCTCCGCACCTAGGCTCCAAATCAAGTTTTATCAAAAAGAAGCTCTCAAGTATCTATTGTTACCAAGGACCTGGTTAGATAAAATAGCTGAAGTTCAGCAAGACTGCCAACTTAACAGATTTCTATTGTGTTTTTCAAAAGCTCCAGGGCAAAATTCGTTGTCGATGAAATAGTTACTTGGACAAGAAGTTGATTCACAGCATAGCACTTGTTCTTGAACACCTTGTCTGCGGTCAGTGTTCAGTTGTGTATGGATTTTGTTGAATTGTTATTTCTGTGGACTATTAGAATTTAGAAGACCTCTGTGGAGAAGGTTAGAGCTACCAAAAATATATGATTGGAAAGGCAGAGAGATAAAATCATTTTTATTTCAAGAATTCAAAGCAAAAAAGAAAACTGTGACTTTTACGACAGGGAGCAGAATGGTGCTAGAAAAGTAGATGTCCCCTTCAGATTGGTGACTGTTCTCATAATGAATGTGCTCACTCCATAGAGTGTAGGGGGACTTCTTTTTTGAGGAAACATTTTTGTAGTTTTATAAGACATGGCATTTTTAAAGACTGGACTAGACTGAGTACTTAAAAAATATATTGTGGTTGGAAATATAATTGCTACCCACAGGATATATTTTATATACATTTATTAAAGGAATCAGTTTCTTCTGATCAGCGCCTAAGTCTTAGAATCAAAATTATGCATTTTGTGATAGAGCTGGAAAGGACCTTAAAAGTAATTTATTCCAATGCCCTTATTTTACAGTTAAGGAAATGGGGGCCCACAGTGATCCCAGTGAGCTGCTAAAGGTCACACCGGTGGTTAGTGGCAGAGTAGATACTAGAAACCTGATCTGTGCGACTCCTTATGCAGCTCCCTTGACTTAAGTTGGGTAGCTGGATGGGGGAGTTAACTCCTTCTAGCCATGATGGAATCAGCTGTACACGATAGTCATGAAATGAAGTGGTACAGAGGTACACGCAGGAGGCTTGTGGTTTTCCTGTCTTCTGTCATTCGCTGTGGACCAAACTGTGGTTCTCAACCCTCTTAGACTCTGTCCTCTTCTTAATAACAAATATTTTGTGTCACCCCCTTAGTATCTTGAAATGTAATTAATCAATAATATTATCACTGAATATATCTGTCATGAAAAGGAACAATAGAATAAAATTAATTTTTAGTACAATGTGCATTTCACTATGCTAATGTTTGGGGGTGACTTCACTGGAACACATAGTAAAGAAGTCAGGGGCTTCCCTGGTGGCGCGGTGGTTGCGAGTCCGCCTGTCGATGCGGGGGACGCGGGTTCGTGCCCCGGTCCGGGAGGATCCCACATGCCGCGGAGTCGCTGGGCCCATGAGCCATGGCCGCTGAGCCTGCGCGTCCGGAGCCTGTGCTCCACAGCGGGAGGGGCCGTGACAGTGGGAGGCCCGCGTACCGCAAAAAAAAAAAAAAAAAAAAAGAAGTCAGAAGCTTGCTTGTGTGTACATACTCTATAACAAATAAAATTGGATTTAAGACAGGAATGTCAGAAGACATTCCATATAGGAAGTACAGGAAAATGAAAGGAGAATAGACTAAAAGTAGTATTAGGATAATTACAAACCAGACATTTGTATTTGGAAAGAAGGAAATGATGGTAATCATTGTAGGGAAGATATGCCAAAGTCAAGTTATAGAAAGGCGGAGTGGAGAGAACGTGGAAATATGATATTTTGCAAATGAGAGAGTAAATACTATTAATATAGTCTCACCAAAATCCCCAAACTGCTTTATGCAGCATTTTCCTGTTGTTACCAGTGTGAACTCTACTTCAAGGGACTCTGCAGGCTACCCACCATATCATCAATAATAACAAATAAAATATTTCCATGGTGGAACTTATTGACAGTGCTGATGCTGCCTTTTTCAGTTTATTTTCTATTAATGGTGTAGTCTATTAATTCTAGATTTAAGAGAAAGACTATACAAAATCGTTGACTTATTCGCCACAGCAACCTTGTTGTAAACCACTGGACTTTGTGGTGGAAATTCTTAGAAAATGCTTATATACCAGATTCTACAGGTTGATATTCATTATAGGTTTAGTTCAGGGGACACTGCACGTTGTTTGGGATATTTGGGAAAATTCTTCACCAAAAAAGCCACTAAAAACCAATAGAACTCCCCTCCCTTAATGATTGTGACAAAACTGAGCCTCCCCAATCCTTTGCAAAATATTCTCTAGGGGCTGTCTGGCCCTGGTGAGAGTCAGGGCTAGATAAACAAGATTTTTAAAAAAATTCTTATTTATTTATTTTTTATTAAAATATAGTCGATTTACTATGTTGTGGTAGTAATAACCTATAAGGGAAAAGAATCTGAAAAAGAATAGATATCGATAGATAAGATTTTTATGATGACGTGGGTTGTTTTTCATGCCCCTATGCAATCCTTACTTCTTTTAAGCGGGACCATCCCACTTGTCCGCTGGTCTCTGCATTCAGTGGACCAGTATTACAAATTTCACTGCCCATCAAACTCAAGCTCATGTTCTGATCTTTTTCTCTTTCTCACCTTTATAAAAATTTACTACTTCTTCCTTATTTCTCCTAGGAATCTATCTTTCATGGATGACTATGAGTGCTGACAAACGAATGTGCAAGCTGGATAATATTTCAGTTCTTGCAGGCCTTACTTAACCTTGTGCGTATCTCCAGAAAGCAATGAAGGCTTTTGTGTACAGAGACAGTGTATACATGCACACATATGTATGTATATGCATGTATATGTATAGATGTACATGTTTTCTGTGTCTACGTCCATATATACATACATAATCTCAGGCACCGAAAAAACAGGAAAAGGAGGCATCAATTGAGATTATATCATCAATGCCCTTGAAATAGGCTTATGCAAAGAACTGCACGGGTCCAATACTGAAAGTTGCACCATGAAACGTAATGCTGTGAAGTATGTTCTTAGCAGAGGCCAAATCTGTTACGCATGCCAATAAACTGTTGTATTAGAATGTTTTTGTGTTACTTGAATTAAGTGTGTCCTGTGCTGGCATATGGGAGTTGGAGGGGGAGAGGTATAGACAACTCTGTTGTCTGTCTCAGATGTATATAGTCTGTGCGCTGTTGCCACACTAAAAACACACCAACATGTCTTCTCTTTGCATAATATATAGTATTTGCAGAGGGATTAGAGGGTTTTGAAGATTGCCCATATACACAACCTATATATGGGCAAGAGAGTATATAGAGTATAGGATCCCAGAAGCAAGGAGGAAATTGAGAGCGAAACTCAAATTTTCTTACTTATAATGGTTTGTTTACTAGACCATAATGTGAGACCTGCTCTTGGGAACTGAGTTATTATAAAATGTCCGTTCAGTATTAGCTGCAGTAAGCATCTTGAATTTACTAAATTGTAAGGAAGATTTTTTTTCTTAGATTACTTTCCACAGTGGGTCCACCTAAGATGTCTTTTATAACATCATGTGACTTACTCTTTTTTCTTATTCTTTTTAAAGAAAGAAGCTTTTTAATGTAAAATCTTTTTAAAATTTTATTTATTTATTTATTTAATCTTTGACTGCGTTGGGTCTTCGTTGCTGCGCGTGGGCTCTCTCTAGTTGCAGCGAGCGGGGGCTGCCCTTCCTTGCGGTGCGTGGGCTTCTTATTGTGGCGGCTTCTCTTGTTGTGGAGCATAGGCTCTAGGCTCATGGGCTTCAGTAGTTGTGGTTTGCAATTAAGATTGAAGTCACAGTATGTCTGTGTGTGTGTGTGTGTGTGTGTGCGTGCGCGTGTATGGGAATAACCAATTGCTTTGACATAATCATAAGATTCTCTACATAGAAGAACATGTTTTACCCAATCAGGAGAGGCAGGTTTTCATACAAAAAGGATGCAGCAATTGTACAGAACACAATTTGATCTATGATTGTTTTGTTGTATATTGTTCATTCTTACTGGAAGCTTCTTGGTCAATTGAATGGCCCAGCATTCAACCTCAGGCTGACCCCAAACTTGATTTGGTCCACTTTTGTTACAATTTCTAATAAGAGTCTAGTGGAGCCATGGGAATTGAGGGAAGATAATATTGAGGGTGTTGGATTGTGGAGGTGATAAGGAAAATAAGGAGCTTCTTTCATTTGAGCAGCACAAAGATCTATATAGGCAGTGAAATTTTATTGGAATATCTGCCTTTTCTTGTTACGCTTTTTACTCTTGCATGGAATAGAGGCAAAGATTGTGAAAGTAAAGCCCTTCTTCCTCTTTGTACCGTTAACAATGCCACACAAGAGAAAACCTTCTTTGTCAGAATAAACAGATATGAGCCATTCCAGTCATAGTGCCTCCTTTTTCCATAGGACCTCAATACTCCCCTAAACTGAAATCAGAAACACTAAAGAATGTAGGTATGAAAGGGAAAAATACACCCAGTTAGTGTAGTAATGTAGTAAAAGAAATGTCAGAAGCTTCTATTGGATACACATGAAAATGGAGAACGGAATAAGACAACTTTGTCAGTTCAAATGAAGAACGTAAGTCTTACTACTGCATTAGTTTCAGGAGCGAGAAGCTCAAAGCTCACTTAGCTTTGTGATCATTTCTGTTGTCTTTTTTGTCACCAAGGGGGTTAGAGCTGTGATCCAAAGTTACAGGTTACTTTAAGCAAATACCGTCTGTGAAGACTTAGGTAAAATGATGACGTTGATCGTATACTTTCAAAAAGAAGTTTCAAAATTAAAATGTGGACACAAATTTTTAGAAACATATCTCTAAATAAATTTGATTTTTCCACAGCACCCTTGGACAGTAGATTAGAATGAGGGTAGTTTCCTCCCTCCCCCCCAAAATCAATTTTCTCAACGTATTAAAATATGCTCAGGTGTTAGTGACATTATTGGACTAAAAGTAGTAACTACCAACACTCTTTTACCTTCTAATATTTGCACTTTATTTTCAATTAGGAATTTTTACCATCAGAGGATGAGATTCTATCCCTGTGACAGGGTTGGCATTCAGCTGGGTGCACTGATGTGGTCTTACTGGTTATTTGTGGCTGGAGCCCAAGTTGTACAGATTATTAAATATTCTAAATATTAATTCTGTACTTACATGATCACTTTTGTGACTTCAATATGGATAGGTACATAGCTCTCACTTGCTAAATGTGTGTGTGTGTGTATATATATATATATATATATATATATATATATATGTATGTATATCTCACTTGCTAAAATGTCTAGCAAGACCATATTTTCAGATTTTGCAGATCAGGAAATTATAACAGCATTTAGAATAGAAATGGATTTGCAAATTACTGAACTCTCAATTAGCAGAGGTTGTTCTTCTAGTACCTTAGAACTTTGGTTCACTTTGACTTTTCCCAACATACGTACACCACATACTGTCCAATAAGATTCCTTGAAATTACTGGTGTATGTTTTATTCAGAGCACTCTACAAAACATGATTATGGCTCAGAAAGTCTCTCTAAATTCTCCACTTGTAGATCCAGCTCTGTGCTTGGTATTTGTTCTTGTCAGTCTTAAACATCAAATGAAACATGTCAAAATCAAACTTGTGATCTCTGCCCATCTCACCTCAACCTCCAGGATTCCCCAGCTCCCAATCCGGATTTTATCTTTGACATTCCCTCTCCATCCACCGCATATCAAAGCCCTCAGCCCGTCACTGATGTTACCCATCTACCTTAGGGCATCACCCGAGTCTCAACTTTCACCATCCATTGTATGAGGGCTACTACAGGGCTTTTATAACTCGTCCTCTGGCATCTGATTGTTGCTCCCCCTCCAAATCCATCCTCCAATAAGGTGAGAGGAGCCTTTTCAAAATGCAAATATGACAACTATCACCCCTTCAGCTACACATGCCACTTAAATGGATTACCGCTGCTTTAAGATAAAGACCAAAGCTGTGCACCTGATTTTTTGAAACCCAGCAAGGCTCCTCCAGTCCCATCTCTTTTGGTAGCTCCAGTCCTTCCTTCTACTTCAGCTGCCTGGCTTTCTTCCAGTTGCTCTGACTCTCCCGGCTCTCTCCCATCCTCACACCTGTAAATACAGGTACCCAAACATTGCCTAGTGAACTCTTAGTTAAACCTCAGATATCAACCCAAATGTCACTTCCTCAAATGAGCCATGTTGTCCCCCTAGACTGAGCCAAATTCCCTTATAATACACACACACACACATCTTTGTATGCATACATGTATCTGTACTTGTGTATCCATATCCCTCATCACAGCTAGTTGCAGATTCACATTTATTTGTGTAACTGTTTAATTAATCCTAAGGGATTAATTAAAACTACTATTAATTAAAACTACTGTGTAGTTTTCTTGGTCCTTATATTCCTGGAAGATACCATAGTGCCCACTCAGAGTGGGGGTGTAATAAGTATTTGTTGAATAAATGTTGATTTGGGCATCCTGTCTTTAACCCCGAATGTGCACATGCATACACATATACTACACACAAACACACACATCCACCCACACATTCTAAGATAAATAAATAAATAAATAAATGACTTGGAAGTTACAAGGCTCCATTTTTTACTTTCTCTGTGACCTCTCCAAATATCACACTCCTGTTTCTTCAGTTTCTCTTCCCTATCAGTGATTCATTCAGAGGTGACTTCAGCAGTGCTACATTTGCTTAGAGAGTGAGGTTGGTCTATTGAAATTTTTACCAAAAAAAAAAAAAAGTCCAGGCATTTCTTTACATTGTTTCCTCTGACATGTGAAATCACTTGATAAATTCAGGAATCTTAAAAGGCTTTACTATATCAGGGATTTATGCTCTGCTGTTTGTGCATATTTTGGCATTAGTCAGTGATCTAAGATTATACCACGTTGGAGAAAAAAAAAAGAAAATCCTTTAGAAGTTTTCTATTTGTATGATTTCCGTATAGAGATAAAAGAAATGAAGGAGAACAAATTAAAGTAAGAATAAATAGATGAATTTGAAAGAGTAACATAAAAATCTATGTTATAAATTAAAAGTCTATAGTTTTAAGAATTGCAGAAAGGCTTCAAACTATGGCTAAAAAAGTTAAGGAAGCAACCTATCATACTGACTGGCACTTACTATGTTCTAGGCACTATTCTAATTATTTGTTCCTAAATTCAAATTACTGCATTAAAATTGAGTTAGTCTCCTTTTTATTTAAAGCCTTCGTGGTTGAACTAGTGTAGGGGAGAATCCGCTAAGCCTGGCACATTTTGTGCCAGAAAACAAGGAATTGTTCAAAAGGTGGTGGAGACCCATCAGAAGGACCTAAGAGCCAGATTTCAGGAATACCCACTGACTCAACTTGGGATCATTTGAACATAAACAGTAAATGTATGTTATGGATTACAGCACATTAATAAGAAGAGCATCCATGAGCCCACAGTGTGTGTAGTATGCAAACGGGGGCAGGTAGAAGGAAAAGCTCTGTTTCACTGAAGAGTACAAGCCAATGAATAAAAGAAAGGATAGAATTATAAAGTTACTTTTTGTGACTACTATTACAAAGGATAATCCACCACTGGGTGAATGGTTGATGGGGACAGGATAGTCACACTAACTCTACCTGTCAGCCCACAGATTGCCTACTAGTTACAAAGAGGGGAAGTCCCTTTACAGGACAATATCTGGCACCAGCATGACCAAGTGACCACACTTGCCGTCACCAATAGTGGACAAACTGACATTGTGTACCTCTTGATACACACGTGAAGTAGGACAATCCCCTCTGAAGTTATTTTGCCAGAAATGATTCTCCTGAATCTAATCTTGAGGAAACAATCAGACAGATCCATATTGGTAGATATTCTTCAATATAACTCACCTGGACACTTCAAAAATGTCAGTGTCACTAAAAAAAATCCTGGAAAACTGTTCAGTATTAAAAGATTAGAAGGAATGGCAACTAACTGAAAGATATACTTCCTGATTAGATTCTGGATGAGAAAAAAAAAACTATAAGGGATAATATTGGGACAATTGGAAGGACTCTGGGCTATAGCATTACACCCACGTTAAATTTTCTAATCATATTGGAGTCATGTAGGAGAATGTGTTTTGGGAGAGACGATATACTTAAAAGTATTTAGAGATGAAGTCTCAGAATCTCTGCCATTTTCTTTCACGTGGTTTGGCAAAAAAAAATTTTTGTTAATATGGGAAAGAGAAAAAAGAAAATGTGGCAAAATGTTAACACTTGTTTAATCTAGATAAAGATTGTATAATATTACTGCTAATTTTCTGTAGATGTTTTCCAAAATAAAAATTGGGTAAAATATTCTGTGATTTCAAACTAACTATCCAACAGTTGCAATCATTGTCACATTGTATTGAAGTGAGCTTGTGCGCTTGAAAGTGGTTTCATTGGTCAATTAGTAAAGTGTCCTCTCCAGAGTATCTAAATATCTTCAGCCAGCATTCCATAATACTCACTAATTTATATTTAAACACTTAAGAAAAAGCCATCCTTAAAAATTATGTTGTAGGCAGTAGAGGAGACAATACCTAATAGGGTACTGTCAGTAAATATTAGATGAAGTAATATTTTCCCCATTGTTCAGTTATATATGAGAACTTCTCAACATGTGAAATTTTATAGGGAAATTAGGCAACTTGGCAATATGTTTTTTCTTCTTCCATGTCTTTGCTTAACATTTGGTGCTTGCCTATAAAACAAAGTGTAAGATTACTGATGATTTTCACGGAAAGATCCACAACATAGCAGAATGCAGTGTGCAGTGTAGAATAGATCTGGCCAAGGCTCCAATGAGATTTAGGATCCAGTGTGATTCTCAACTGTACATCATCTAGAAGGCAGGCAAGCAGTATCAGTACTTGTATATTAGAAACACGTACTTAAAAGCCTAATACCGTAGATTTACAAATATCAGAAAACAGAGCTCTCTGTTAGGTCAAAAGTGAGAGTCGATTCCATATGAAGCACAAAGTGAAAGAGATTAAATTTTTAAAAAGTTACAAAATTTGTAATAAAAAATTATCTCTTTGGAAAAATTTCAACTTCAAAATAAGTATTTAAAATATTCCTTCTACCATTTAAGTGTATGATGTAGTATTTGCAGTCAGGTCCCTGTAAGAATACTTTGCATGAATACTTTTCTGATAACATTTAGGGCTGCTTCGATATGTACCTTTCACTTATCCAGAACAAGGGGAGCAGTGCTTCTCGATATATGCTCGATATATGATAAAAAAAGAACTTCTAGATCTTCTTGTATCTTAAGATACAATAAACCAAAGGTAAGATTATTAATAGAACTCTTTCCCCTTATTTTCATATGTTAGTTCATAAATTGTTATAAATTATAATAAGAGAAGAGGTTTGAGTTTTTGAGAAATCTGAAGGAACCAGTTTCTTGATACTGCCAGGTTATACTGTCTTGAGGCTAAATTTCGCTATGTTCGGAAGTTAAACTTCATCTTCAGCTTATATTAAGACAGACAAGTAGTTTAAACTTGGAATTGTTTTTAATAAGGGAAAAATAGTAAATTATTATGGGGAGAGAGTTGGTTCTTTAAAAAGTTTTGATTATCTTCAGATAAAGGTAATAATAGCTTTAGTTCTTATACCCATTGTCCCACCACACACACCTCCACCCCAAGCTACTCATATACATGTCAGTACTTATACAATGGATACCCATACTACTGTAAGGGGGACAGAATTTTAAGACGTGAGAACTGGGTAAAATTGAATTTTGTGATCTCATTAATATATTTTAATATATTGTTAATATATTTTTATTTCATATTTTTAAAAAAATTTCTAAGACCATTAACAACGTAAGTTAAAAGTTTGAATATATAGCAATAGGAGAAGTGAACTTTCATATAGAATTTGGGTTTAAAAGTGAATAGCTATGTGAACAATTTGTGTAGGTAATTATTAGCTGGAAGCTGTTTGTACTCTAAGTTTATTGAATATACACATATGATAATAAGACTTTGCTCAAATAGAACCTTTTGATAATAAATACATGTGAAAGGTTGTGCCGTGGGGAATAATTCTCGATATTATAAGTATATTGAATTCCCTGCACACAGAATGCAGAACCCTCGACCAAGTATGTAACTATTTTTCATTCATGAAAAATAGGTCATTTTACCTAAACTCTCAGAAAGGATCAGTGTAACAAACAATGGAAAATGGTGTTGTTCTATTTATACATATATTCCAAACAGCAATCACAGAAGAAATAGCAAAGTGGAGCCCTATATCCTGTCACCAGTAGTGAGCTAAACTACGCTGAAAATCAGTTATCAGAAACAAATAAACACCTAATCATTACCTGAGAAGTCTTCCCTGTCATTGTGTATTGGAATCCCAGATTGTTTGCTTTTGTGGGATCTACTCACCTGCTTAGAAAAAGTACTTTAGCAGTAAAATAAAATATAGAAGAGCTGAGTTCTTTTTATGGACCTCGTACATTTATAACACTTCATGGAACTGTACACTCCCCCATCAGTTTTACTGTATGCTAACAAAAATAAAATGAAGTATCCTTCCAGTTCCCTTCCCTCATTAAGATTTTTTGTTACATTTTTATTATTATGCCCTATTACCTATTTCCATATTTAAATGAAATCAGTGCTCAGAATCAGTCCTTTCATGCCTGTTTCCTTTTCTGCGCTACCCTGACTTACTTCGTGGATTGCCAGATTTCACTATCAAGGAGTTTATTCTAGGAGGGCTCGTGTGCACTATACTTCCTGAATTTTTTCTTTCCTGATCCTCATTCCCCACCCCCTTTTCCCTTGCCCAGCACGGATGTCTTTCGTCCATAATCCATTTTCTGATTTGCTTTTCATTTTTCAAGGGGGCTGGCAATGTGGAATGGCAGGAGCTGGTGTAGTGGGCAGTCTGCAGCTCTAGTATGGGTCTTGTCTAGAATACCATCTCTCACCATGCTTGTTCTACTTACCCTCGAGTTTAAACAGTCAAGCCCCTAACTCAGTGTTGTGATTTAGCAATCATGGCTTTCCTCCCATTGTCTTCAGTGGTACACTCAGCTGGGAGACCAGTCCATAGCTAGTAAAATTAGAAGGTGGGTGTGTTATTTTCTCCAGCCTACCATCCCCAGTCATTCTGACTTTGAGTAGGGAAGTTTCACATTCCCTAGAACCTACTTGTACCCTCAATGTCACTGTGCCAATCTAAGGTTGGGGACAGCCTGTTGGGACTATGACATTATTTTTAGGAAAGTTTATAACCACCTCAAGGTTTGAGAGCATATGTGAATTCTCATCATCCTCTCGTTTCTCTCTAGATTTACAGAATTTAGCAGATATGCCGTGCAGTTAGTGGTTTGAAGTTGTGGTTCTTTCCTTGTTTAATTGAAGATGGAGTACTTTTTCACTAGTTTTTAATAGAGTTTATTTTTTAGAGCAGTTTTAGGTTCACAGAAATATTGAGTAGAAGATACAGAGATTTCTCATATACCCTCTGCCCTCCCACCCCCCAGCCTTCCTTGTTATCAACTTCCTCCACCAGAGTGGTACACTTGTTACAACTGATGAACCTACTTTGACACATCAACATCACCTAAAGTCCATAGTTTACATTATGGTTTACTCTTGTCCTGTGTATTCTGTGGGACAGATTTTAAATGACATGTATCCACCATTATAGTATCATACGGAGTGATTTCACTGCACTGGTGAAGGACATACCTCCCTCTCCTCCAACCCCTATCAACCATAGATCTTTTTACTTGTCTCGATACTTTTATCTTTCAACAATGTCACAAAATTGAAATATTACAGAATGTAGCTTTTTCACATTAGCTTCTTCCACTTAGTAACATGCATGTAAGTTTCCTCCATGTCTTTTCATGGCTTGATAGTTCATGTCTTTTCAGCCCTGAATAATGTTCCAGTGTCTGGGTGTACTACAGTTTATCCATTCACCTGCTGAAGAACATCTTGGTTGCTTCCAAATTTTGGCAGCTATGAATAAACCTGCTTTAAACATCCATGGGAACGTTTTTATGTAGACGTTAAGTTTTCAGTTCCTTTGGGTAAATGCCAAGGAGCATGATTGCTAGGTTGTATGTAAGGGTATATTTAGTTTTGTAAGAAACTATCAAACTGCCTTCTGAAGTGATGGTATCATTTTGCATTCCTGCCAGCAGTGAATGAGAATACCTGTTGCTCCACATTCTCACCAGCCTTTGGTGTTGTCAATGTTCTGCACTTTAGCCATTCTGATAGGTGTATAGTGGTACCTCATTTTTTTAATCTGCATTTCCCTGATGACATATGATGTGGAGCATCTTTTGGCCCTTTTTTATTTTTTTTTTTGGTACGCGGGCCTCTCACTGTTGTGGCCTCTCCCATTGCGGAGCACAGGCTCTGGACGCGCAGGCTCAGCGGCCATGGCTCACGGGCCCAGCCGCTCCGCGTCTTTGGCCCATTTTTTAATTGAGCTGTTTGCTCTCTTATTGTTGAGTTTTAAGAATTCTTTGTATATTTTAGATAATAGTCTTTTATCAGATATATATTTTTTGAAAATATTTTATCCCAGTCTGTGACTTGTCTTTTCAGTCTCATGACAGTGTCATTTGCAGAGGAAAATTTTGTAATTTTAATGAAATCCAGCTTATCGATTCTTTCTTTCATGAATCATACCTTTTGTGTTGGATCTAAAAGCCATCACCAAACTGAAGGTCACCTAGATTTTCTCAAGTTGTCTTCTAGGAGTTTTATAGTTTTACATTTTACATTTAAGTCTGTGGTCCATTTTGAGTTAACTTTTGTGAGGGGAGTAATTTCTGTGTCTAGATTAATTTTTTTGCATGTCGATGTTCAGTTTATTCCAGCACCATTTGTTGAAGAGACTGTCTTTGCTTCATTGTATTTCCTCTGCTTCTTTGTCAAAGAACAGTTGACTGTATTAATGGGGATCTACTTCTGGGCTTTCTATTTTATTCCATTCACCAATTAAAAAAATTTTTTTTCACCAATACCACAATGTCTTGATTACTGTATCTTTATATTATATTATGTCTTGAAGTTGGGTAATGTCACAGTTCTCCAACTTTGTTCTTCAATATTGTGTTAACTATTCTGGGTCTTTTGCCTCTCCATATAAACTTTAGAATGAGCTTGTTGATATCCGCAACAAAATAACTCGCTGGGATTTTAATTGGAATTGCATTAATCCATAGGCAAGTTGAGAAGAACTGACATCTTGGCAGTGTTGAGTCTTCCTATCCATGGACATGGACTAGCTCTCCATTTATTTAGTTCTTTATATTCTTTCATCAGAATTTTGCAGTTTTCTTCATATGCATCTTGCACATGTTTTGTTACCTAAGTATTTAATTGGGGGGTGCTAATGTAAATTGTATTCTGTTTTTAATTTCAAAGTCTACTTTTTCATTGCTGATATATAGTACAGCAATTGACTTTAGTATATTAACCTTGTATCCAACGACCTTACTATAATCACTTATTAATTCCAGGAGAGTTTTTTTGGCAGTTCTTTCAGATTTTCTACATACATAATCATGTCATCTGTGAATAATGATGATTTTACTTCTTCCTTCCTAATCTGTATACCTTTTATTTCCTTTCCTTGTCTTACTGCATTAACCAGGACTTCCAGTATGATGTTGAAAAGCAGTGGTGAAAGGAGACATCCTTGCCTTGTTCCTGATCTTACTGGGAAAGCTTCAAGTTTCTAACTTATGTTAGCCATAGGTCTTGTGTATATTTCTTTATCAAGTTGAGGAAGTTCTTTATTCCTAGTTTACTGAGAATTTTTCATCATGAATGAGTGTTGGAGTTTGCCAAATGCTTTTTCTGCATCTGTTGGTATGCTCTTGTGGTATTTCTTTTTCTGTCTGTTTATATGATAGGTTGCATTAATTGATTTTTGAATGTTGAATCAGCCTTACATACATGGGATGCATCCACTTGTCATGGAATATAATTCTTTTTATACATTGTTGGATATGATTTGCTAATATTTTTTGAATATTTTCACATCTATGTTCATGAGAGATATTGATCTGTAATTTTTTTGTAATGTCTTTGTTTAGTTTTGGTATTAGGTTAGTACTGACCTCAAAGACTGAGTAAGAGATTATTTCCTCTGCTTCTATCTTCTGAAAGATAATGTAGAGAACTGGTATAATTTTTTCCTTTAATGTTTCGTAGAATTCACCAGTGACCCCATCTGAACCTGGTACTTTCTGTTTTGTAAGGTTATTAATTATTAATGCAATTTCTTTCCTGGATATAGACCTATTCATATGTCTATTTCTTCTTGTGTGAATTTTGACAGATTCTGTCTTTCAAAGAATTGGTCCATTTCCTCTAAGTTATCAAATTTGTAGGCATATAGCTGTTCATAAGATTCCTTTATTATCCTTTGAATTTCCGTGGAATAGGTACTGTTGTCCCCTCTTTTATTTCCAGTAATAGCAATATGTGTCCTCTCTTTTTTTCTTGATTAGTCTGGCTAGGGACTTATTGCTTTTATTAGTTTTTTCAAAGAACCAGCTGTGGTTTTGTTGATTTTCTATCTTGATTTCTTGTTTTCAATTTCAATTCTAATTTTTATTATCTCTCTTCTGCTTACCCTGGAATTTATTTGTTCTTCTTTTTCTAGTTTCTTAAGGTAGGAGCTTAGACAATTGATTTTAGATAAAATATGCATTCAATGCTATAAATTCCCCTCATCTCACAAATATTGATATTATGATTTCATTTTCATTTAGTTCAAAATATTTTAAAATTACTTGAGATTTCTTCTTTGACACATGTGTTATTTACAGGTGTGTTGTTCAGTTTCCAAGTATTTCAGGATTTTCCAGATATCTTTCTGTTGTTGATTTCTGATTTGATTTCATTGTGATCGGAGAGCAGACATTTTATGATTTCTAGTCTTTTAAACTTTTTAATGCCTGTTTTATGGCATGGAATATTTTCTATCTTGGTAAATGTTTGTGTGAGTTTGAGAAGAGTGTGTATTTTTGCTGTTGTTGGATAAAGTAGTATAGAGGTCCATTATATCCAGTTGATGGATGGTATTGTTGAGTTCAACTATGTCTTACTAATTTTCTGCCTGCTGGATTTGTCCATTTCTGGTAGAGGGGTGTTGAGATCTCCAACTATAATAGCAGATTCATCTGTTTTTGTTACAGTTCTATCAATTTTTGCCTCCCATAGTTTGACACTCTCTTGTTAGACACGTACACATTAAGATTTATGTCTTCTTAGAGAACTAACCCCTTTATCATTATGTAATGTTCCTGTCTATCTCTGATAACTTTCCTTGCTGTAAAGTCAAAAACAACCTAATTGAATCCTCTGCTTAAGGTTCCACAAGGCTGCAATTAAGCAGTTGGCTGGGCCCCATTTTTCATCTGAAGCCCAGGGTCTTCTTTCAGGCCCGTTGAGTTTATGGGCAGAATTCTGTTCCTTTCAGCAATAGGTCTGAGAGCCTCAGCTCTTAGACACCATCCCTCTCCAAAGGAAGTTCACAGCTAGCTTTTTGCCTCTTCAAGGCCAGTAGGAGAGCATCTCTAACGTCAGGGAAGTCCTGGACCCTCTTTTAAGTCAGGCCCACCCAGGATGCTTTTATTTTACTTTATTTTATTTTGGTTATCTTTTTCTTTGTGTACAACATGATTTGATGTACATATACATTGTGAGATGATTACCACAATCACATTAATTAGCATATCCATGATCTCACATAGTTACCTGATGTGTGTGGTGAGAATACTAAGACATACTCTTTGCAAATTTCAAGTAAATAATACAATATTATTAATTATAGTCACCATGCTCTATGTTAGGTCTCTAGAACTTATTTATCTTATAATTGAAGGCTTTTACCCTTTGGCCAGCAACTCCTCATTTCCTCAACTCCCTAGCCCTTTGTAACCACCGTTCTATTCTCATTCTCTCTTAAATTCCACATATAAGTGAGATCATACAGTATTTGACTTTCTCTGTCTGGCTTATTTCACTTAGCATGGTATCCTCCAAGTTCATCTATACTATAGCAAATGGCAGGATTTCCTTCTTTCTCATGGCTAAAGTAATCTCTTGTTTAATTAACTCAAACACAATTGATTAAGGGCATTAATTAATTCTGAAGGGTTTTTTTTTTTTACCTTTTTCATATACTATTCATTAAAATCAAATTACAGGTCTTGTCCACACTCAAGAGGAGGGGATCATGTGGGGCCAGGCCTATTAGGGTTCATCTTAGAATTCTATCTGCCACAGAGATCTTGCATATTGACTTGCATATTTAATTTCTTCTCTGGTGCCTTGACTTGGTGTTGTCATAAATACCTAAAATTTAGTATGATCAAAACTGAGCTCTTGATCTTCTTCTTTGAAGACTTCCCCTATCTTGAGTATCATTTCAAAAGTTAAGTTCAAGTTTTTTCACTTCTTTCCATCTCTACAGCTGTTACTCTGATCCAAGTCATCATCATTATCCATATTTGTAGACTACAACAGCCCCCTTCCTGGTTGATTTCTTTATTTCTCAGATCATGACTCACATGGCAGCAAAAGTGATCTTAAGACGTAGATCTAATCCTTTCTCTCCTCTGATTATAAACACTCTATAGTTATCTGTTGCTTTTTAGAATTGCCCTTATGGACCTGATAGGACCTTGCCTATCTTTCCAAGCTCACCTTAGGCCACTTTCTTTTATTCATTGAGTTCCAACCATACTGTCTTCTTTCAGTTTCTAGAACATGTTAAGTTCTTTTCTCTTTCAGAGTATTTTCACATGTGATTCACTCTATGGGGAACTCTCTCCCTTTACCAGCACAATTTGGCATGAGACTAGATCCTTCCTGTCATTCAGATCTGCTTAAACATCACCTCCTCAAGGATGCATTCTCTGACCAACACGTCTAAAGAAGTTCTGCTGGTCCTTATACCAATATTCAATATGTTGACCCTTGCTTTTAGTATTTGTCACACTTCTTAATCATGTTTGTTTTTCTTGCTTTTTCTTGGCTCACTTTTGTGTCCTAGTATCTAAACAGTGCCTATCAAATAACAGATCATCAAAACATATTACATGAATGACTGAAGTGTTGCTATTATCAAAAAAACAGGCTAGAGTAATTCAAAGAAGGCTTTATGGGAGAAGCTGGCCTTTTTTTTTTAAATGAATATTCAAACCCAAACACTTACATGGATATATAACTTTTAAAAAATTTTTTATTTATTATTTTTGGCTTCGTTACTCCACGTGGGCTTTCTCTAGTTGCAGCGAGCGGGGGCTACTCTTTGTTGCCATCTGCAGGCTTCTCATTGCTGTGGCTTATCTTGTTGCAGATCATGGGCTCTAGGCACTCTGGCTGGACTCCAGGCGCTCTGGCTTCAGTAGTTGTGGCTCGCAGGCTCTAGAGCGCAGGCTCAGCAGTTGTGCAAGGGCTTAGTTGCTCCATGGTATGTAGGATCTTCCCGGCCAGGGATCGAACCCTTGTCCCCTGCATTGGCAGATGGATTCTTAACCACTGCGCCACCAAGGAAGTAGGATGGAGAGTCAGAAAGGAAGAAAGTCCCAGACAGATGGAGTAAAGAGCAAAAACAAATTGATGGATGTAGAGATTAGCATGGAATGCTCAGGAATCAGTAGACAGAGAGGAGGCTTCACATTGGGGAACAGCAGGAAATTAGGTTGCAAAGGTATAGTTACCACCTTATGAAGAGCCTAGTGGACAGACCTTCCAGTATAGGTTATTACATGATATTGAATATAGTTTCCTGTGCTATATAGTAGGTCCTTGTTGGTCATCTATTTTATATATACTAATGTGTATATTTTAAGGAAAGGAAAAACATTGAATAAGCAATATTTAAGGAAGATTAGTGAGGCAGCATTATTTGTATTGAATTGAAGAGATTATCTGGAGATAAGTTGTTTATCCATAAGTCTTTTTGTTCATTTACGCAGTACATATTGATATCCCATTCACTATGTCTAAGGCGGTGTGTTTGGCATGAGGGTACCATGGGTATCACTTCAAAGTTGAGTCTTAAAAAACAAAGACCAACTTGAGGTTGGTGGAGGGTCTGAAAAAAAGAAGAAAATATTCATGTGCCCAGGGACAAAAGAGAATGCAGTTAGTTCTTAGGAATTTATATAGTTCAGCCTGCCTTGGGAGTAGAGTTTGAGTAGAGGTATGAGTGATAAAACTAAAAAAGTGGTCTAGAGCTAGATAAGGATGGGCCTTTTTAGTCATTGCACTTGACCCTTGAACAATAGGAGGGTTAGGGGTGCCAACCCCCGCACAGTCAAAAATCTGCATACTGCTATCTCTGACTCAAAAGTAAAGGAATTGATGAATGATTCACCCAATGGCAGGAAGCTGAAACCATTTGGATAAAATCAGGACTGAAACTCTACTTCTTTTGATTCCACATATTGGCATCTCTAATCAAACAAACTTTCCCACACACTTTGTTAATTAAGATCTGTAAAATGAAAATACACGTACTACATTTATTGACAAAAATCTGCTTGTAAATGGACCTGTGCAGTTCAAACCTTTGTTGTTCAAGGGTCAATTGTATAAGAAACTTGGGCCTGTTAAAAAGTGTGAGGAGTCTTAGAATATGCAGTCAGCATTTAGAAAAAAGGGACCAGAACAGGTGAATTATTAGAACTGGAAGCATGGATTAAGCTTTCATCTTTGCAGAAATTAGATCATTTCATGGGGGATGGAGCAGAGAAAAGAGAGTAGAACTCCAAGGAAAGAAAAAGAGAAGTCGGTGAGATCATTAAAGCTTGAAAAAAGATCACAGTAGGGGCCAAAGATGTGAGACGTTTCACAATGGTCAACAGATCATGGCATGAAGAGGTCAGGAACTCAGAGGATATATTTTACAGTGGCAAGAAGGCAATAACTTATAACCCTAAAAAAGGCATTTTCTCTGTGATTGCTTGAATGCCCAGTTAACAGTTAATCAGAATATTTCAGTGTCGATGTACACTTTTGTGAGTTCCTAAGATATGTGTGTAAATAATGTAAAAGTATTTGTCAGTGCTGGAAAATGGAATGTTTTCATAAGACAAGTAGTCCCTTATAGCTTCCTTAGGTTTTCAGTTTATTTAGTCAGCTCTGAGTTTTGGTAACTAACTAATAAAAAAGTAAATTAGCTTATTTTGAGCAAATTTTAATAAATTTCATAATTTTGGTATCACTCTATTTAAGTTTTATTTGAAGTGTACACTTAAGTTTAGTGGAAATCATGCAATTTAAAGACAGCTAAACCTGAGTTTGGATAATGACTCTACCTGTTATGAGTCACGTGAACTTTCATATTTTGGTGTTTACTTCCCTAAATTGTCTCTAGACAGTATCCACATTTTAGAGCTTGATATTTTAGTGTTAGGCTTTACCTATCGACTTTCCGCCATGATAGAAGAGAATTTAGTCCTTTTTCCTTCATCTTACCACACGTATTCATACTTGTCCTTCCCAATCCTTCTGTCCTCCCAATAGGGATAGTATTTTGTTTAGACACATATTCAGTGTCTTTGTCGTCAGGACTATGTAAATGTTAGCCACAGCTTAGCCATGCAGTTTAATGTGTTTTTTTTTTTCCTTTCCTACATTTTCTGTTTTTCTGAAGTGAATAGTATCTTGCTCTTTCATTTGTCTAATGTTCTAAATTTTTGTCACTGATTCAGGCAAACTCTTCATCATTGTCTAAATATTCTGTCAGGATGTTCAGACAGATCAGCTAGACTACAAGTTTTAGCTTTCTGAAAAGTTTCTCCCATGCCTCTGTCCTGCTCCAGTTTGAACTGCTCACCCTCTAAACCTGTATACAGCTTTCATCTTTTCATTACTGACCAGAAATTTCTCTTATGTCATCCCTTTCCTTTTCTGGGCCTACTGTTTCCTGTATCCTATTTCTTCCTCTTATTTTATACCCTTGGTTTGTGCTTTTTGGGAGGTGAATTTTTTGAAAATTTATCTGAAAAGTTTTTTTTTACCCACACCTTTGATTGACACTTTGATAGAATTTGGTAGAATTTAATAATATTTTAAGTGAAAATAATTTTCCTTGAGAATTTTGAAGTCATTCTAGCTCCATTGCCTTATTCTAGATTCCACTGTTGCTACTGACAAGTCTGATGTTATTCTGATTCTTGATACTCTGGATGTATCTGGTTGTGATCCATTTGTTTCTCTCTGGCAACACATGGAATCTTTTATTTATTCCTAGTGTTCTGAAATGTCTATGCAATGTCCCTTGGTGTGTTTATTTCATACCCATTGTGCTAAATACTCAGTAATCCCTTTATATCTGGAAACTCATGTCCTTCAGTTCCCTGAGATTTTCTTGAATTATATCACCAATGATCTCCTTCCTTTTCTCTTCTCAGTTCTTGCTGCCTGGAATTCCTCTATTATTCAGATTTTGAATCTCTTAGATTAATCCTATTTCCTGGATTTTTTTTCTTGTCCAGTTTTCCATCTTTTTGTTCTTTTGCTTTACCTTCTGAGAAGTCATCTTAATGTATCTTCTGACCTGTATGTTGAGTTTTCAGTTTGGTTATGTTTTTCATTTGCAAGAGCTTTCTTTTTTTTTTTTTTTGCTCTCTGATTTCCTTTTTTTAAATTAAATATAGGGTCCTGTGCCATTTGATGGAATCAATTTTTCTGTCTCTCTAAAGATGTAAATTATAGTTCTTTTGAATTTTTTTTGTTTGTTTAGTTTAGTTAGTTATTTTCCTATTCTTTGCCCTGCTTCTTTTCAGGTTATCTATTGCTTTCTCTCTTGCCTTCCCTCTTCTGGGAAACCTAGTGTACCTTTCCTGGGTTTTATAACACAGAGCATCTTGCTTCTTATTAGTATCTATGGAAACTCTTTGATTTCAGCATTCATGATCTTTTAAGTTGGTTACCACTCCTATGCCTGCATTTATCTTCTAAAACTTCATTATTCTTTCTTTCTCTCTCTCTAGTAATCATCTCTTCCCTTATATCTTTGCAAGTTTTTTTTCCTGTAGTGTCCTTCCTCTAGATGAGGAAGGAATACAGTAAGTCCCCTACATATGAACAAGTTCCATTCCAAGAACGTGCTCATAAGTCCAATTTGTTCATAAGTCCAACAAAGTACCTAGGTACCCAACTTACACAATTGGCTATATAGTACTGTACTGTAATAGGTTTATAATACTTTTCACACAAATAATACATAAAAAACAAACAAAAAATAAAGAAAACATTTTTAATCTTACAGTCCAGTACCTTGAAAAGTACAGTAATACAGCACAACAGCTGGCATACAGAGGCTGCCATCGAGTGAACAGGCAAGAAGAGTTACTAAGTGGAAGAGGGAGAGGAGGTGGGAGATGGTACAGCTGAAGGATTGTTAGCAATAGGAGATGGAGGGCAAGCTGCAACTTCACTCACGCCTGACGCTGATGGCACAGGTTCTGGTTCCTTGCTGGATTCAATTCTATCTACATGCTTGAAAAAGCGATCCAGTGATGTCTGGGTAGTAGCACTTTTTTTCTCATCATAGATGACATGGTAGCGCTGGATTGCATTCTGAGTGGCTGCTGCAACCTTCGTATATCATTCTACATTTGGGTCCTGTCCTCAAAAACTAACAGTGCCTGCTCAAAGAAAATCCCATTGCCATTTCCTGCGTTGTGAATCTCTTTGGGTTTTCAGTTACTTCTTCCTCCTTCCTCTCGTCTCTCTCTGTCCTTTCTCTGGGCCTCCAATTCCATCAGATCTTCATTGGTAAGCTCCTCATGTTGCACAGCAACAGTACTGTACGATAAAGCACACAAAAGCACAACCACTTGTAGAGGATGGACGCACATGACAATGTACACCAGACACGTGAACTAACTTACACAATTGGACATGCAAATGCATGTTTGCATCTTTCAAAGTTCGCACCTTGAGGGCTTGTATGTAGGGGACTTACATAAGTTCATGAGTTCAGTCTGTCCCTTTACTAGATTTAACTAGACATACTCTTCATTGATTAGTTAACTAAATTAATTTAGATTAACCAGTACAATAATAGCATTAAAAGCATCACTAGGGCTTCCCTGGTGGCGCAGTGGTTGAGAGTCCGCCTGCCGATGCAGGGGACGCGGGTTTGTGCCCCGGTCCGGGAAGATCCCACAGGCCGCGGAGCAGCTGGGCCCATGAGCCATGGCCGCTGAGCCTGCACGTCCAGAGCCTGTGCTCCGCAACGGGAGAGGCCACAAGGGTGAGAGACCTGCGTACCGCAAATAAAAAAAAAAACCATCACTAATTATTCATAATTTTGTAGTATCCTTCAGGCTCACTATTCTTTTTTTATATATTTTGTTGTATTTTCTGCCTTTTTTATGGGATGTTAATCTTCAGAGTTATATATTATTCCTACTTTGCTTTGTTGGCGTCATTTCAGGCTTCTCAATATAACTATACTTATTTCAATGACTACCTTCTGGCAGTTACTTTGATGTTTTAATATGAGCACTGTTTTGCGGTATGTTCTTTGAAAATGCCTTAAGAGCTTACTCTGTGATTTTTGTCAGTAGATATTTTTGCAAGTTTAATTTATTTTTCGTTTTTAAACCAAGATTTGTAGATTAGCACCTTTTCTGTTTTACTTCATGTTGTTTCTCTATTAAATGGTTGCAGGCGAAGCACAGATGGACTAGAATGTGAAACAAGAGCAAAGAGATGGGGCATGTAGTAAAATTTAATAAATATTTGCATGAGATCGCTTGAAGCCAGCTTTGAGTGCTGCTCACAAACTTTGCTATCCCTAAGAAACAAATCATATTTATCTTAGAATATACACATACTTCTAGTGTTTTATAGAGGTTTAGGTTAGCCTTAGAATTTTGCTATTTTATGGAAAGTAGTGTTATCCTTTCTACAAGAGACATTATACAATGGCAGCATACCAGATGTCTAGATAATATATAATGATGGGGAAAAATCAATCTTCCAAATAGTTATTGACTGTCTAGCTAATCATTAATAGAAATAACTAACCAACATATCTGGCATAAGAAAGCAAGATACTCTATAAGTATTACACCCTTACAAGGGTTTTATTGTTACTGTGATGAGCAGAAAAGGGAATATAGAAGTAATGTAATATATAGGTGACAACATAGAAAAGATATTTTATCCAGGTAACAGCAAGTAACATAGTAATAATAAAACAGTCTATGTTTTATTGTCTCATCATAAAAATACTAATTTGAAAATATATCAGGACAGTTTGTTGAATATAAAGCAATGCCAAACTTTTTGTCTAAGTTATTTGTCACAGGAGTTTGTCATTCTAGAAGTTGTCTTAACTATTGGACATTAATTAAGTACAGATACTGCTATTTTATTGTAAAAAGTAACATTGCAAAACCACTTTGATCCATTCTGTTTTATGTTGTAGCTAACATTCTAATTTGAACTACTGCTTACTCAGAAGAAGTGCAAAGATCAAAATGACTTCCTAACATTCTGTTGCCTCTTTTTTTTTTGAGGGTGTGGGGGGCGGCTGCTCCGTGCGGCTTGTAGGATCTTAGTTCCTTGACCAGGGATCGAACCCAGGCCCCAGGCAGTGAGAGCGTGGAGTCCTAACCACTGGACCGCCAGGGAGGTCCCCGCCTGTTGCCTCTGCAGTGCTGCCAGCTTGTTCTTGTTCGTTTGTTGTTGGTTTGTTTTGGATTTTTTACTAGTGACACAACCTCCACCAATCATAAGGAGGGACAGAACACAATTCTACCCGTGACTGGGGGGGCGGTGAACTGCAATGTTTAGCAAACTGCATGTTCCAGCAGTTTTATAGCCTGCCCTTTTCACTTAAGAAGGTATTGTGAACATTTTTCTGTGATCTTAATGATTCATCTTCAATGTCAATGTTATATCTACATAATAGTTCATTACATGCTGGATTTTGTTTATTTTTTGAGGTCTTTTGGAAGTAAATATATTGCTATGAAGCTTTTAAAATTCTCTGGCTTTCTCTCTGTCTCTCTTACTCACTCACTCCTACATTATCCTATTTTTGAATCATGTCACTTTTTTCAGCTATAATGCCCCACCAAACTCACTAGATTTTGTAATTCCTTTATATATTGGTCTACCTCCCTGAAAAGCAACTTCTTCCTTTAGTTGATATGAAAAACTCATATCCTGCTATCACTGAAACCGAAAACAAAAATTTAAATAAGCATATATTACTTGCTTACATAGTACTCAAAGTACTACATTATTATTTAAGATTCAAGAGTGTGTGAATGACATTTGTATATGTTAGAACTATTTTGACCTACTGTGCACTACAGTAAAACACATATCCTTTTTCTCTTCTGACACTTCAAACTCATGGTTAGAATAAAAAAATTTTCATCTTCCGGTTCCTCTCCCCAAAATCCTTTAGTCCTTTTTGATCTTCTCTCAATAATTTCACTTTGGTGTAGTCATCTTTTCTGGTCTCTTCTTTTTCCACTTTTGGGGGGGACCATATTTCATAGTTAACCTTCATGCCTGCTGTTTCTTAAGTCCTTGCCCTATGTTTACTTATTAAACAAACTGTTCATTTACAGTCTCCCATGTAATAAGATCCTGTCTTAGTTTCTTAATTGCATGTTCTTTATGACAAGTTTCCTACTTCATAATCCTTTCTTTCAAAGTTTTATAAAGAAGATATTTCTACTACCCTGCTGTTCGAACTGAAGGAAATCCCTCAGGCTCTAACCTGTAACCTGTTTTATTCTCCCACTTTATCTGTGAATTCCCTCACATTTAGCTATTATTTTTATGGTGCTGATGCTTAGAACATTACCCGTCCGTTCAATAACACTCTACTTCTGAGCCCTGCATTTAAAGCAAAGCATTAACAAACACAAATATATCTAGAGGAGGATGGTTCAATTGACTGAAGACTCCTAAACCATGTTCCGTCAGGAATGGCTGAAGGAATTGTGCATATTTATTGTTTATCTGGGAGTCAAAAGATTAAGGATAGACAGGATAATTGTTTTCAATAATTGGAAAGTCTGTCATGTAAAGGGGAGAACAGATTTGTTATGAGTTGTTCTAGAAGACTCTACTAAAACCAACTTGTGCAAATTGTGAAGAGCTAGGTTCAGCTGTTCTCTGATGAAGATCAAAGATTAAACCTTACTCCCTTTGGCTTTGCTTACAGGGTCTGGCACTGAGCCTTAGTCATATTCCAGCCTAATGGATGTTTATTGATTGGGTTGAATTGGCTTGAATTGAAAGAATAAACCTTTCTAACAGGAAAAACAGACTGCCTTTTGAAGTAAAAATACCCTATCTTTCAACAAATATTTATTGATTAATTACAGTGTAGCTGCCCCCGTGCTGGACATCTGGAATGTAAAGATATTAACATTTTAATATTATAGACAACCTCTATAGGCCAGGTATTCTTCTAAATATCTTTTATGTATCAACATTTCACAACGCTGACCTCACATGGTAAACACTTTTATTCTCCCCAATTTAGATGTGAGGAAACCGAGGCACATAGCAGTTACATAATAAGCCGTGTGACTAAAGTAGTAAGTCATCAAGCTGTGACTTGAACCTGGCAGTCGGGCTCCAGAATCTTCATACTTAACCACTATGATAAACTGCGTCCAGTAATGAAAGACAAGAGGATGTGCGTGAATGGAAGGACAGAAGGATTTTTGGATTGGGATAGAATCCAGTCCAATCCCTGCCCTGGGCATTCCTGGCCAGCAGCTGTCCTCTTCCCAATCGCCTGTGGTCTCCTTTACCTTCCGTCCCGTCTCCACATTGCCTCTGAGTGATCCTCCCACAATGCAAACCTGATCCTTCCACTCCCTTCAAACCTGCCGTCGGTCCCCTGGTGTCCACAGGACAAATGTAGTCACCCTATGTTGATGCTTGAGGCCCTCTGTGGTCTGTGTCCACCTCCACCTCTCGCCTCACCTCCCAATGAACCCTGCATCAGACCGTGTGGTTATGTGAGCCAGTCCTGCAGATTTCTTGACTGGGGAGATAGAGTTATTGTGAGAATTAAATTAAAGAATCAATATAAAATGCTCAGAACAGAGCCTACAATGTATAACTGCTCAATAAATGTTAGCACTGTTCTTTTCATTTATTTCTGATTATCTTGCTGAAATTGCTTCACCCAAAATATAGCTTATTCCTAAGTTCGCTCACTGTACTTACAATTGCTTTGTAATACACTGAAAAATAAAGGAACTTTATTAGGAACTCCTAATTTACAAATTCAGAGGCAGAGTGAGTACCTTCAGGGCCTAGTCAGAGCTGTTCCTCTGTTTCTCTGCAGGTTTCTCAGCTTTGCTTTCCTCTGTGCTGCCTTGTTTTTTAGGCTGGCTTCCATCAGGGCTGCCAGAAGACTTCCAGCAACAGCGGGAACTATGTGCTTCCTTATTCACAGTCACTGAGAAAGAAAATATCACATCTCATGACCATCCATCCAGAGCGCTAAGCTTGGTTCTGATTAAGTGGCCTCCAAAACAGTCACCGTGGCCAGACAAAGCCTGGTTCAGTGGGTTGAATGGTGACCCCATTAGTTTGTGCCCCCCACCCTCACCCCTGTATTGCCCCTCCCCCCTCCCCACTGGTAACCACTAGTTTGTTCTCTGTATCTGTGAGCCTGCTTCTTTTTTTTTATAGTCACTAGTTTGCTGTATTTTTTAGACTCCGCATATAAGTGATATTATATAGTATTTGTCTTTCTCTGTCTGACTTATTTCACTTAACATAATACCCTCCAAGTCCATCCATGTTGCTGCAAAAATATTTCATTTTTTTAATGGCTGAGTAGTATTCCATTGTGTGTATGTACACACACACACACACACACACACACACACACACACACACCCCGCATCTTCTTTATCTATCTGTTGATGGACTCTTAGGTTGTGGAAGCCATCTTTTATTTAACACTTCTTGGGTTATATTATTAACTAGTATGGTAACTAAAACTCAGTCATTTCATTTGACTTGCTGACCGCCCTCCCCCTTATCCAATCTGTAGTTATCACTTATCTCATTTGACATAATCCCTCACATAACTCCTTCAAGTCATCTTAGAAATGATCACTCAGATTGCCATTTCCTTGTTTCAGGACTCCAGAAAACTTTTTAAGGACTCCCTCTATCTTCACAGGACCCTTTAATGAAATAGAATTTGATGCTGAATTTACCTCATGTTTTCCTGAATGTGATCCTGGTGATTCCTGACTGACATATAAATACATGCTACAAATTCTAGTGACTGTGCTTAAACAAATGTAAAAATAACACTATTTCTGTCTCATCCATATTTAACACTTGGACATCTTTAGAGTGGGGAACAAGTAAAAATGAGAAATGAGATGAACAATCCATTCAACAATAATCTGTATGGGTATTTTTATTTTTCCCCTCTTTAATACAAACAAATATTTGCAAGGGCCTTTGGTTTTAGTCATGTGCAGTCTTTAAAGACAGACTGTTGTTGCAAAAACCAAACTAAAACAAAAAACTCTACACTGAACCGTAGAATGTAAAATATGAGTTTAAAACTTTTTCTTCTAAAACAGAGAATGAAAGGGCAAAGCTTTGTCTTGTTAAAAACCTTAATTATAATTAAAGTTTAATTACAACAGCTAAAAGTAGAAGGTACCTGTTAAACAAATTACACAGGAAATCAAAGCAACAAGATTCATAAGGAAGCACCTACAAATTAGTGTCTAGTGAAGGAATATGTTTCTATGTTCTGCATGACAAAACACGTTGAACAATGGAGCTATTACAGGAATAGACCATGAAACACTAGGCCTGAGAAACCATGTGAAAACTATTTGAAAAGATCAGTATTATTATACCCATTCACAGTAATTTCGTAAACTGTCTTCCTTTAAAATTACTTTGTAATAGTAATGTACTATATTAGTTTTCTTTGCTGCTATAACAAATCATAGCAAATTTAGTAGCTTAAATAGCACAAATGCATTGTCTTACAGTTCTGTGGGTGGGAAGTCTGACACAGGCTAATTAATACTGAACACAGAAATTGATAAAATACCAATAAGTTTAATTAATTATTTAACAATTAATAATAAATATATTTTTTAAATGATTGAAATTAAATAGAAAATCTCAAACATGACCAGGGTGAGGAAACCCTGTTCCATGAGTATTTAAAGCATGCTAAAGTTCTTGTGAAAACTGTAAACTTTACTAGAAAAATGTATTGTTAAGAAGGTAATTATTTTTATATTTTCGTATTTATTAGGGACAAGTCCATAGGATATGCAAAGAAAATAAATATGTACTTTTAAAAAAAGTCATATAGACCCTTTCAGTATTTTAATAGTCTATATTTCTCCATTCAAAATTTAGGACTAAGGATTTACAAATACAACTAGAAAATTAATTACCTGTATTTTGTTATTGGAGCTCCAAATTCAATTCAGTGCAACCCATTGTTGGGTACCTGTTAGGTACAAGGTACTGCGCGTATGAGCGGGCAGAGGAAGGATTGAACAAAATACAGGAAGCCTTTGACCGTGGAAATGTTGTATAATGCTGGTACCTAAAATAGCATTATTCCAAGTAATTTCCATCTCCAGTAGTCTGCACTTTTTCCGCAGGCATGGAGGTAGATGTATGATCTCCAAATAGGTGTGTTTCCCCATCACAGCTGACCTTCACGTTTGCTTAAAGCAATACTGCCGCTCCTAGTACCTCACCTCTGTTTAATGAGAGCCATTTCGGAATGCCAACGTTGGGTTAATGGACTGAGATGGGAGAAAATCAAACGTATCTCTCCGTTTTACACGAGATTGCCTTTCTGCCTTGTGGCTTTAATCGTTCAGTTCTACTCACATCTGCCATAATAACAATTACGAGTTTTCTACCAACTTCTTACCCAGGAGGGTATGTCAGAGTATAGCAGCATCTCCTGAAGAAAGAAAGGGCAAATTCTTAATCTTTTTCCAGCGTCGTAGGTAATAATTTTCCTCTGCAAACCCCCAAGGAGTACTTCTTTTGCCTTTCACACCCACCATTCCCACAGGTCTTTGGCTCTGTTCTGATTTACGAGTTTTCTTCTATCCTCTTTCATCTGGGTTAAGTTTTAATTATGTAGACAGATTGTAAAAGTCTCTTTTTTCTTGTAAACAACTATTTCTTTGTTAGTAGTAGATTTTGTTTAACTGGTTTTCTCCTATCTGAATCTTCTTGTGGACTCAGGAATTGTGTCTGTTCATTGTTTAACTGCAGCATCAACAAAAGAGAAAGCTGGCTTCCCTTCGGAGTTTTCCTTGAGGGATTCAATCTTGGAACACCTCAAATTGCAAATCTCCCTCGGGAACTGTTCTTTGTTGCATATGTTTGGAAAGCCCATAATATTTCAGTTTTGAAGCAACATAAGAGCAGAGTATCACCCACCTAGTAAGCAGTATGATAATACTCTCAGTTCTTCTACTTATTTAAAAACTTCCTCTACTACCCAAATCAAGAAAGTGCTTGAAATCCTCAAAAGCACTTGTGAAAACATTAACCGTTTTCTCTTCATCAGGGGACTCAGAGAAGTGGATTCGAGAAAGCTCCTCAGGCAGTGCTGACAATCACTGCTCTTACTCTGGGACCTTCCGTGTATAATTAAAATATGAAGGAAAAAATGTATTTATAATAGGTCTTTTCATTGTTGTTTTGCATAAACACTTTTACCCATTTGGTGGATTTCTTTTTTCTAATCACGAGATCATTCTGCCACATCCACATCTAATTCTGACCTCACAGGTTACCTTTGAAGCCCGACATCTGCGTGAACATTGATTTTGCCAAGTATAGCTAAATATTATCCTCTCACCAGCCTAGCAATCTCCCACAGCATTTTTAAACTTTTACCTGGCACCTCACCAAACGCCTCTTAAAAAGGCTAAATCCGTATTCTTTCAGAAGTTTTTGAGGCATTTTTGAAGAGAAAGGAGAGAGAATTTTTAGACACAGCAGTGTATGTAATGTCCTCGCAGTGAGAAACCATTTATTCAGCTCATCCCAAGAGCGGGGGCGGTGTGGTCCGTGGCCAAGGAACAGAGCTAAGGTCTTTGACCAGCCTTAGACACAAAGCCATGACCTTGGCCTCATTAGCTGGGCTGCTAACTATGTGAGCTCACCATGCAAGCTACTGCATATTTGCACGGCTGTTCATAGGGAGCAGGGTTTCTTAACTTGGGTTGCAGTAAGGGTCTGTAAGCATACTGATTTTTTTTTTTTTTTTTTGCGGTACGCGGGCCTCTCACTGCTGTGGCCTCTCCCGTTGCGGAGCACAGGCTCCGAACGCGCAGGCTCAGCGTCTATGGCTCACGGGCCGAGCCGCTCCGCGGCATGTGGGATCTTCCCGGACCTGGGCACGAACCCGCGTCCCCTGCATCGGCAGGCGGACTCTCAACCACTGCACCACCAGGGAAGCCCAACATACTGATCTTTGACGCTAGATTTTGTGTGTGTTTATATTTTTCTAAGGAGAGGGTTTATATTTTCATCAAATTCTCAAAAGTGGATGGAACTTAAAAAAAGGAAGGTTAGGATTACACTAAATGAGATCATTCTAAAACAATGTCATTTCAATATTTCTTTAAGTAAAGTAACATTGTGTTACTGAGGTAGATTTCTGTAATCCAAGGTAGATTTCTCTACTCCCATGTTATTGTGGGAGAGGCCCTTGAACTCTGACCTTTTCATTATTTATCCTTTTATGCCTTTGAGGGAATTTAAGTGGTTGTTTTTGTTTGTTTGTTTGCACGGGCCTCTCACTGTTGTGGCCTCTCCCGTTGCGGAGCACAGGCTCCGGACGCGCAGGCTCAGCGGCCATGGTTCACGGGCTCAGCCGCTCCGCGGCATGTGGGAGCTTCCCGGACCGGGGCACGAACCCGTGTCCCCTGCAACGGCAGGCGGACTCTCAACCACTGCGCCACCAGGGAACCCCAAGTGTACTCTTTTTTTTTTTCTTTTGCGGTACTGGGCCTCTCACTGCTGTGGCCTCTCACATTGCGGAGCACAGGCTCCGGACGCGCAGGCCCAGCGGCCATGGCTCACGGGCCCAGCCACTCCGCGGCACGTGGGATCTTCCCGGACCGGGGCACGAACCCGTGTCCCCTGCATCGGCAGGCGGACTCCCAACCACTGCACCACCAGGGAAGCCCCAAGTGTACTCTTTAAGTTGGAGAAACCTACTACTTTTCAAGGAGAGGGAAATGAGAGATTGAACCCTTCATTTTTGAATTTTTATATATTTTTAAGACATGAAGTGGTGTTTTCCCCCTTTATCTACAAACATGTTTTTCAAAATCCCTTCCTCAACAGTCTATTCTGAGGGTCTTCTTTCCCCTCAAAGCCATTCTAAGATAACTTGAACCTGACTTTACGATATAGGAGAGCTGAAGTCTGGGATGCTTCCCCTAATTAAATGTTAGGCTGTTACTTATTAACTGTAGGATAGCACATTCCTTAGATAAGATAAAGGCAACAATAGAAAATTGCCATTCTAGGGCCATCAACTACAGTCTCTTCTGTCTTCAGAGTGTTAAAGTTCATGGATATCCTCAGTATTGTTGATATACTGTATATCTGTACCATATTCGGGAAGAAATGTTATCAGCAAGGTACAATGTGGATTTTTTAAAAATTCTAGGTTGCTTCACGGAACGAGCACTTAAGAGGAAAAGAAAGGATCGAAACTCTGTGGAAAACCAAACTATGTGGTCTTCAGAAATAAGAGATGCAGCCATCTGAAATGGTCATGAACCCCAAACAAGTCTTCCTCTCAGTGCTGATATTTGGAGTAGCAGGGCTACTCCTCTTCATGTATTTGCAAGTCTGGATTGAAGAACAACACACAGGTAACACCTCAACTTTTTTTTCCTATTTTTAATGACAATGGTCATTTTCACTTAAATGAGCTATGGTGTTTATAGATATATACAAAGTCACAATATTTCCAATAACACAGAGCATTAGATAGAAAATAAAACCTCCAGCTCTCCAGAGAAAGGATATTTATACATTTCTGGGGAGCATTTGCTTGGTCCCTTGGGACCGCTCTTGGAATTTTTGTTATCCTGGGCAAGTGGCTCATCAGCCCTTTGGCTCAGCAAAGACTGCTTGTAGAGAATCTGTCTACTCATTTATCCTACCTTTGATGTGTCTACTAAGCACTGAGCCCAAGCCTAAAGGGAGCTGAATATATAGCAAACTCTTTTAATTCCTTTTTAATTTTTGTGTGGATACTCCAGTTGGTGTAGAAATTCTTTCATATCTTTAATATAAAGCAAGAGTTAGCAAACCTTTTCAGTAAAAAAAATAGAAAATATTTTAGGCTTTGCAGGCCATGTCGTCTCTATCACAACTATTCAACTCTGCCAACGGATCACAGAAGCAGCCAAAGATTATTATGTAAACAAACGAATCAGGGTGTGTTCCAATAAAACTGTTATTTACAAAAACAGCTGGTAGGCCAGCTTTGGTCCACTGGTTGCCGCCTACTCTACTTATCTTGTATACTCATCATTCAGTTTGTAATTGCTGTATGTTGGAGTCACTCAATTACTGTTAAAATGGATTATGTTTATAATGATGCAAGGACATGTTTTAGAACATCATAGAAATAGATACACATAGGTGTTGTGAAATTTGGTTGTTTTCCGTTAGTAGAAATAGCCTATGGCTTATGACTGTTAAGAAAAATAAAAATAGAACTATTCCTTAATTGTTTCCAACTGTGGCCCATTTTTAAATTATTCTAGATATAAAGCACTTAAGAATCTACCCTGAAGGGACTTGAGGACACGGGGAGGGGGAAGGGTAAGCTGGGACGAAGTGAGAGAGTGGCATGGACATATATACACTACCAAATGTAAAATAGATAGCTAGTGGGAAGCAGCTGCATAGCACAGGGAGATCATCTCGGTGCTTTGTGACCACCTAGAGGTGTGGAATAGGGAGGGTGGGAGGGAGACGCAAGAGGGAAGAGATATGGGGATATATGTGTATGTATAGCTGATTCACTTTATTATAGAGCAGAAACTAGCACACCATTGCGAAGCAATTATACTCCAATAAAGATGTTTAAAAAAAAAAAAAGGAATCTACCCTGAAAGATAATTTCATACTAAGTCTTAAATAATGATGATTTTAAAAGTTGTTCCATTTTTAAATTCCTATCGTTGCTTTAGCCTCATAGACACTTTGGAATTATTTAATTTATATGGTAACTCTTGTGAAAAGAATTTGCATATAATTATTTTCTAGAGAATATGTAACATATTGTCCAAACTTATTTTTAATTCCCATTACAGTTTATAGAAACTATAATATTTTCTGTTTTCTATATTACTGCAATATTTTATCATACTAACTGATAATACTGAATGAAACCATCTGTGATAAAATAAATAGGCTGATTCCTTTTGCAGTATAATTCCTAGCATAGATCTTGTCACATAGTAAGCCTTCAGGAGGTGTTTGTTGAACGAGTGAATAGATGAAAACCTCACTGTAGACTATAGACTGGAACGCAGCAAAGAAGGAAGAATCAAAGAGATCTCATTATTGGGAGGTTTGTTAACATCATAGTCTCATAATAGATTTCCCAAGAAAAGTATCACAACAAAACTCCAATACGTAAAAGAAAATATATTCCTATGTACAGACTCATGGAGAAATGTTGTGATTTAGTCTGCCGGTAAGAAACTACATGACTTCTGAGGAAACAGCCAAGTCATATGATAGCCTGACATATACAATGCAATTTACAAAATGTGTCCACAAACATCAGTAGCTACAATTGATGGAAAGCTTACTAAGTGCCAGATGTTTACATGTATTTTCTCTTACCCTGTAGACATCTCACTGGATGTGCTATTCTAAGTTTGTAGATGAGGAAACTAAGGCTCAGGTGGGTGAGGAAGTTAGCCAAGGCCCCACATGAGTGGGGTGAGGTACGGAGGGAAAGCTAGGATTCAAACCCAGGTTGTATCTCTCTGAAGTCCATGCCTCTACCCTATGTATTGCTTCTATGAGGGGGAGAAGGTGAATATTATTATCCCCTAGAGCACACATGAATCAACTGATTAAACTGAAACTTTAAGTGACTTGCCAAAAGATACAAAGCTAAGCATTTTCAAAGTATGATCCATGCCCAGGTTCTCCTACGCCTCGTGAGCCCTGAAAGAGCCTCCTAACCAAAAAAGGCAGATAAGATAAACATATGATACATGCCGTAGCATCAGTACAGGCGTTTTAAAATCACTGACTTGGTAAACCTAAGCTATGTTTACAAGTTCATAAATGTATAATCTCTTCTGCAAGTTGGATTCTTTTTTTTCTAATTTTTATTTTTCTTAATTGAGTTCATAAGTTTTCCAAGTTGGGGAATTATTTTCCTCAGTGAATATGGGCTGGTAAGACATTTACCATTTATTCTCTTAATTTTTGTGATTTGCTAGAAGTACTTTCTCTGATTCTCAATGTATCCTAAATGAATTATGTAATTTTTCACAATCTACTCATGACCGTGAGTATAAACGTTAGAACTAGGATTCCTTTAGATAACTATTTTACTGAAGAAACATTTTATTATTCTTCAATAAGACTTCATCTGGAGTTTTGTCTTATACTAGGCTGGTGTCCTAGGTTGTAATTCTGTAGTTTTCTAGGTAGACAGGTCCCTATGTATTTTATATGTGTTTCACATAACATCAGGCATTTTTAAAGGCAGTCTCTTTAAATCAGAAAATATCTGAATGTATGCTTTGATGTTAAGTTAAAAATTGGAAAATCTGAGTTTTGGACGCTTTCAAACTGTCACTCACAGAACTTTGGAAGATGTTTTGGTTCCAGAGATCCTCTGTAAGTAGAGCAGATTTTAAAGCTTTGGGTGGTTTGATCTCATATACATTTCAGTTGTATGTAAGAACCCTTAGGTTCTTTTCATACCTTTTTTCTTTTGAGGCTTTTAAAATTCAGTAAGATACAGACTGTTTTCTATACCTCCCTAGTTTTCCTGGGCTGCTTCTTATTAAAATAAAATGCTTCAGGATTACAAAAAAAAGTCTTAAGTATGCTACGATGTGCTAGTAAAAGATTATGAATAGATAAGATCTTTTTGGAGGCAAAGAGGAAAAATGTGTCACGGAGAAATGAAATTCTATCCAATTATACAACAGTTTCATATGGGCATCCGTTTCAATACCATCATCAATTAAATTATGCCTTTCTCTGCTAATTTTCAGTATGTGGTTGCATTATTATGAACTTTATTTTGTACATTTCTTTTCCCTGGTTGTTAGGAGTGCAAATTTTACATTCAGAGGAAACTTGAAAACCTCAGATCTCCTTGTTAACTCTGGACAAATCTCTTAGCCTCTCTAAGCCTCGATTTTCTCATCTGTAAAATGGGGATAATAATGTTTTCCATATAGGATTGCAGTGAGGATCAAAGGAGACAGTGCCTGCAAAGCACTTAGCAGGGTGCCTGGCAAGCAGTAGTGCCCAATAAGTGTGAGCTGTTATTATGGTCCTGGAAATGATGCAGAGCGTCTGCAGACTTGCTTTTTCTGAGTTATCCCAGTTAAGACTCAGCCGCGATTCAGGAAAACAACCCCAAGCTTGTGCCTTGACTGATTAAGAGGAAAAAAGAAAAAAATGAAGGCTCAGTTCCAGCTCTGGTTAAAATAGTTGGGAGACTCTAACTGGCACAGAGCCATTGTGTTTCACAATGTAGACACTGGACAGGGAGAGATGGGATTGAGTGGCAGAGAGGAGAGTTCGGGCCCAGGACGATCTCAGGTCTGTACAGGCTGCCCAAGGTTAGGGTACTCATTCATTCAACAGCGTTTATTGAAGACCTAACAATCGGAGGCGCCAAGAGAGAACCAGATATAACCCCTGTTCTCAAGGAGACTATAGTCTCATGGATTGTAAGGGAGAAAATGGTCTTGAGTCCAGGCCAAGGCTTTGGTACAAAAGGACGGTCCATTGTGACAGGAAGGAGATAGGCCCTTCTTTATGAGGTAAAGTAATGAGTTAAGACCAGGAGAAAGAGCCCAATCAGTTGTCAGTAATGGGACTGCTGACCAGATAAAATGTTAAAAGGAGCAGTGTAGGGGTGGGAGCAGGGTCAGCAGAGGCAGAGGACCAGATCCAAGCAGAACAGGTACCTGTCTGGGGAAGATGCAGTAATGAGGAGGGCCATCTCAGGATAAATCACAACAGTGGCTCATTTTTTTTCCCCAGCTCCTGTTGAAATTTGTAATTCAGTGCTCTTTCTCTAGGTAGACTGCTACTGCTAAACAGAACAAATACCAGAAGGTGTGGTACATAATTGTTCTGTATATGCAATAAGACAGGGTGAAGACCCCATCATAACAGAGTCAGAATCTCAGCTTTAGAAAAAAATTTAAAGATTATCTTGTACACCACCTTTTTTAAAAAAAAATATAAATCCAATGACATCACTCCCCTGTTTAAAACTTTTCTGTGATAGCTAATTCCCTTTAGCAAAATCTTCTCCCTGGGCCCACGAAGCTGTGGGTGGGAGCCACCTCCTGCCCCAGAGCCTCCCCTTCATTCCCTTGCCAGTGTTCCCAGCTTTACATCGATCTTTCTACCAAACTAAGCCCTGGGCTAACTCAGCGCTCTCACAGTCTCAGAAGCTGGGATGCTTTTCCAGCTGTCACCTGTCAGCGCTTAGCTCAAATGTCACCTAGTTTGATCACCCCACGATCCATCCGTCAGCCTCTCCCACCATCTTATTTATTTCTGTCGGAGAAATGGTCATAATTAGCAACTGCCTCGTTGAATTATCCGTTGACTTACTTATTGTCTGTATCCGTTAACTGTTTTGCAACCTCCACGAGGACAGAGATCTTGTCTGTTTCACTTATCGCAGTGTCCTCGTTCCACAGCGTGGAACATGTATTTGGTAGGTGCTCAATAGTATTGTCGGGCAGGTGCATAAAGAATGCCTCCGTAGGTTTTCCAGCATCCAGCCAAAGGATTACATAGACTATGTTTGAGTATTTATGGGGACAATGAATCCACTACTTCCCAAGGCATCCACTCAGCTGTACAGCCACCTCCTTAGAAAGCGCCATGTATTAAGGCAGAATTCGCCTCCTTAACTTCTCATCGTCCTCACTGGATCCTGGCCAGCACTGCATGAGGCTTATCCTTCCTCCATGGGCCGGCCTCATCATTTCCATGGCAAATGAAATCCCAGATTTTTTAACCATTTTATGAGGAGACAATCCTGGCCAACTCTCCTCTGAACCACTTACTTTATATTTATTTTAAAATATGATGTATTCTATTATCGTATGAAACCTGTGTTAGAAATACATATATCTAATAAAATCCCCTGTCAAGTAGTGAAAAGTTATTTACACATATTTTCAAATATATAAAGTAGTGAAAATTAAACATCCCACTGAATAGCTTATTTCTTCTTTTGAGATATTCCAGAATCAAGTTTAGTCTCGGAGACACTGCTTTGGGAAAGATCCCCAGTATCCTCCTTACTTGCTGCAAGTAATAATAAATCATTTTTTCTACTGAAAAAAAAAATGTTTAGTCTTAACTATTACAAACTAAAATTGTTCCCTGGATTTATATACATTGTAAAAATCTATCTGACAACTTCTGAACATTATTATTCAGGACCAGTATTTTTTAGTTTTTAAATTTTTTAAAAGGAAACAAATTTATTTAAACAAGAACTAAAATACAGTTCACCCATTTCTCCCACCCTTCCACCCCCCCCCCCACCTCTGGCAACCACCAATCTGTTCTCTGTCTCTGTGAGCTTGTTCTGTTTATTGTTTTTAGATTCCATGTATAAGAGAAATAATACAGTATTTGTCTTTCTCTGTCTTATTTCACTTTATGTAATGCCTTCAAGGTCCATCCACATTGTCACAAATGACAAGATTTCATTTTTTTATCTGAATAATATTCCTTTGTATATATATATATATATATATATATATATATATATATATATATACAAATCTTCTTTATCCATTCATCTGTCAGTAAACGCTTAAGTTGTTTCCATATCTTGGGTATTGTACATAAAGCTGCAGTGAACTTAAGAGTTTCCTATATCTTTTTCGAGTTAGTGTTTTCATTTCCTTCAGATAAAAACCTAGAAGTAGAATTGTGAGATCGTATGGTAGTTCTCTTTTTAAGTTTTTGAGGAACCTTCATACTGTTTTCCATAGTGGCTGCACCAATTTACATTCCCACCAACAGTGCATGAGGGTTCCCTTTTCACCACATCCTCACCAATGCTTATTTCTAGTCTTTTTGATGGTAACCATTCTAACAAGTGTGAAGTGATAGCTCATTGTGGTGTTGATTTGCATTTCTCTGATGATGAATGATGTAGAGCATCTTTTCATGTACCTTTGACCAACCGTATGTCTTCTTTGGAAAAACATCTATTCAGATCTTCTGCCCATTTTTTAATCAGATTGTTTGGTCTTTGCTATTGAGTTGTATGAGTTCCTTATATATTTTGGGTATTAACCCCTTATCAGATATATGATTTGCAAATGTTTTCTTGCATTCAGTAGGTTGCCTTTTTCATTTTGTTGACAGTGTCCTTTGTCATGCAGAAGCTTTTTAGTTTGATGTAGTCCCACCTGTTTAGTTTTGCTTTTGTTGTTTTTGCTCTTGGAGTCAGATGCAAAAAATTATCTCCAAGATCTATGTCAGGGAGCTTACAGCCTATGTTTTCTTCTAAGAGTTTTATGGTTTCAGGTGTTACATTCAAGTCTTTCATCCATTTTGAGTTAATTTTTGTGTATGGTGTAAAATAGTGGTCCAGTTTCATTTTTTTGCATGTGGCTGTCCAGTTTCCCCAACACCATTTATTGAAGAGACTGTCTTGTCCCCATTATATATTCTTGGCTTCTTTGTTGTAAATTAATATGTAGGGGTTTATTTCTGGGCTCTCTATTCTATTCTATTGATTTATGTGTCTATTTTTAATGCCGGTACCATACTGTTTTAGTCACTGTAGCTTTGTAATATAGCTTTGTTCCAGCTTTTTTCTTTTTTCAAGAATGCATTGGCAGGACCAATAACGTTTTAGATATTAATTGATAGTGTTTTTACATCTTTACCTTAAACGGAAACTTATTTGACTTTTCATACCTCTAATGACATTTTTTCTGATTCCTACTAGTTTATTTCTGATTTACACTAAATAAGTACTGATATCTGAGTTTAGTTTAGCATTCAACATTAGCATCTAAAGTCAATTGTTTAGCTATAAATTATCATACCTAGCATATGAAAGAATCACATAGCTATAATCCCACCTTTTCAAAACTCATTGTCACCAATCCAGGCTCTATAGGACTCTGATTCCAAAAATAGTTGGCCTGAAAAGTATGTTCATTTTGGTCAATGATGTGAACTTTCTGTAAGCCAGGGCTTTATTCAGATCTTCAATGCTGTCATCAATGGCAAGATTGCCAAAACAGATGGCTACTTTTAATTTTTTTCTTTTGCAAAAGTACAATAAACATCAATAGGCTCAGGTTATATTTTAACCTTCTTGTGTTTGTATGAAAATGATAAGTAGTAGCTACAAGCTTCTGATTTTAGGCAAAGTAAAGCCACCTTATTGTTCTCTTGGACAGTTAATTGATTCAGGACCTCACAGACAAACTGGCCTCCATGCTTTGGTATAATATTTCTAACAAGATTCCATCTTGCTTTTTTCCAAACTAAATATATTTGTGGCCTATACATAAGTCTTGCTTTTAGACTGGTTTGGCATAATTCTTTTCTCTTGAGCCTCTCTGATGAGAAAGTGTATTCTTCTCCTCTGAAATCAGGCTGTTTTTCCTGATTTTGATGTTGCTGTATTGAAATTCTATTTTCCCCCAGGGGATCTTTGTATAACCTGACCTGGAGCAAAGGCACGTATATCATGAGGACTTTATGCTTACTGTCAATCATATCCTCAGGAAAATAAAATTGCTTTTAAAAGTCACTTGTTTGAGTTACTTCCTCTGGTTTTGATGAAGGTTGCAACCATTTTTTAATCAAATAAACACCTACTCCCTCTGCCTACCTCTGGACACCGCCATCTCCCATCTTCCTTTTACCTGATTTTTCCCATCTCAGTTGACTTAGCTGTTCTCTCCTCCTGGAACATGTTTTCCTTCACTGTTTCCATTGCTGGCTTTTCC